>NC_048913.1:5731046-6031046 GCF_011077185.1 Oxyura jamaicensis | reverse complement strand
GCTAGTAAATATGCTTTTGAACCTCCTATTTGTTTCCTTTTTTAACTTAAAAATAGATACATAGTCTTTTCTGGGCTTCATATTTTCTATTGTTAACTTGAGTCATCTTTCAAGACTGTTCTAAAAATAAAAGGATGCACAATACATTAAAGAAACGTGTTCTGACAGAAGAATTTTCTTTTTATATTTTAGAGAATCCTAACTATATATTGTAAAAGGTTCTTGCTTTCTTCCACTAATGTAGTACTTTATGGGGTGTGTCTGTGTGGGGGGAATACTTGTAAAACTTTAAACTGGTTTCTGACTCTCTTGAATTTAGAGATGCATGTGGTAAATACTACTTATGTGGCTATAATAATAAGTTCTCAGGTACTGCACTGACAAAGTTAGAACTTTTGCTGTGCAGAATAGAATAAATCAACACACAAGGGATGCAAATAAGTCATACCGCAAATATAATAGTATCTATTTCAAATGTTTGATGAACCTGTTAAAAGATATTGTCAAATAATACTGTATTGACTGTGTGATAGCAAATCACTTACAAATACAAACTTTGCTTTTGGAGTTGCTTGTCAGTGTTGGTTATTGAGGAGCAGTAGTAGTACTGCTCTCTTCAGCTGTCACTGGAATGTTTTCACAAGCAAAAAAAAAGGGTAGACGAGTCTTTTTTTTAGTTCTTGCATTGTTCAGGCAGTGACTTGCAATGGATCAAACTTTGTAAAAATCTTCACAAATTTGTGCTGCCTTGTAAGACAATAAATAATAGGGAGTAATGTGATCTCCACCAACTAACCGAGCACCTCACTTCATCAGTGAAAGCACACTTGAAGATTTGGAGAAACTTGAGACAATGTATGATTTGTTAGCTTGGTCTTGAACTACAGGGATTCCAGTTATTTTCCCTTAGGGGCCTCACTGGTAGTTTCTCAGGCTGTGTATTTTTGGTTTATCCTATCGCTCTTGCTCTAAGCAGCTGTGCTTTGCTCAAGTGTGAATAGCACTTACTGTTATTCAGCTAGCTGTCACTCAACCAGGTTCTATACCTCTACTTTACATGTAGTATGTTCTGAAAGACTGTGAGGTAGTGACACCCATAATCATGTAGTCTCGTACATTGTTCCCTGTATTGTTGTTGACTATCCAGCTTCCAAATCACTCTTCTGTGCTGCTGTGATGCAGTTAATATATAGCTTCTAACAGTGAAGTGTGGACCAGAAAGACATTGATATTTAACACCCTTTCTTTTAAAAAATGCAAGAGTTATGTGAGGTATGTGAGAATCTGTTTAAAAATTTATTTAAAAATAAATGAAATGAATGAAATAAATGAAAAAATAAACGAATGAAAAAAATAAATGAAATAAGAACTTCTGTAAATCTCAATGTCTGACTGACTGTTCAGCGTGTGTGAAAAAGCGCTGCTTATGGAGCTAAAGATAGGGAAGTTCTTGTTTGTAGCAGACTTGGTGACCCATCCAAGAAAAATGAAATTTCTAGAAAAGATTTTTCTCATCAGAGGGTCTGAAGCAGCCTTGAAACTAACTGAACCAAGGTGATACCAATATGGCCAATTCTTCTCTTGTTAATTGGAACAAGGTCTCTATTATCTAATCATTCTGTGCTATTCAAGTTTGTTCTTGTAAACATAGGAGACAATACACTGCATGTTATGGCTTAAACTAACAGTTTCTCAGGGGAAGACTGATACTGCCCAACTGCTTGGGATTTGGGGTACTTAATAGCTCTAAATTTTAATTTTTTATATATTTTTTTTCTAAAATTGTTTGAGAGGCAACAAAGAGTTGGCTGAACTACTAAGATATTTAGGTGACTTGTACTTGAAATATCCTGGGTAATAATACTCAAGTATTTCTACTTCACTTCCTTCTGCTTTAAGTGGTTCTTTCTACCTTAGCCGCAGGGTCCTTCACAGTCCTTATTTTTTCATTTCTACTTTCTATGGTCTGAGTCTTTCTTCTTTACATTAGTAACAAGTTTTATTTCAAATCGAATTATTTTACAACAGCAGTACCGAAGCTTATCAATGTTGTCTGCTAACACTGTTCAAAAATGCCTCGTGTTTGCTTGTGACTCTTGTCTGAGTTCTGTTCTTGCCTGTAATACTGTACATAAACCCATCTGCCAACCAACAAGTACTCCTTTCCCTATAGATGTTGCAAGGTTCCTCTTCAGGACTTCTTTAAGGAACTGATGATAGATCATAGCTAGTTAATCTTAGATATTATGCTTCCCTGAACACCCTTCAGGAAGTGGCCTTCCCACAAATCACATATGACTTAAGCAAAAAGATAACGAGGGCATCCAGGATAGGGCAATTGTCAAAACTTGGTGAAGTCTTTTCATGATCTCTTGATCACAGGCAGTGGAGCCCAAGACTTTTTTTTTTTTTTTTCTGTTTCACAGAACAGATGACTTAATTCCAAGGCAGAACAGATTTGCTAAATTTGAGCATTGCTGTCTCCAGAACTTGATGGCTGCTGAGATCTTCAGTCCGTCAGGTAAGCTATGTAGCACTTACTAGGAGTAGTGACACAGGTGGTGGTTTGTAACTGGTAAAAATTAATCTGTGTTAATTACATCAACAATGACACAGGGATAAAGATAAGGTCCAAATAAATTTAGAATATCAACAGACATGTGATGGTTTCCACCTCAAACTACAGTAGATGTTTTAGGATTGCCTCTGTAAACAAATTCAAACATTGTAGGATTGGGTCCAGAAAATGATTGATCATGAAATATTTAAGTAATTAACTCAGCAGAGAAAATCCTGTATTTCAGTAAGTTTGTGTTGAAAGAGAATGTTGGTAATACTCCATGGAAGGTAAGAACATGGTAAATAGTGTTTAACTTCCTTGTTTTGGCTAATGCTTGTCTAGTGACAAGCTGGCTCTGAGGGTGAAGTAGCCCTTTTTCCCATACTTAGTACTTGGTTGTTGTCCACACTGCTAACTTCTAGCAGCTACATCAAAACCAGTTCATGTGCTGTATAGATGGATTAGGCATGCTCAGTGAAACTGATATGGAACGTTGGGTTTATTGAACATATTTTAGATATTGCAATAGGCTTGATGGCTAAGAGACTACATATAATAATCTGAAGCTTTCCTATTATGAATATGCTTATTTTTCCTGTAAAAATGCCTTCATTGATTCTTACCACTAGCTGGTGCTATCATACAGCTTACTGACTGTGCTGTCCTACTGTGTCTGTATTAGTAGCCTGCAGTGAGAAGTCTTTCCTATTGGTATTCTGCTTGTGTATTTTTTTAAACATTGCTTCTTGTCGGGTATATCAATTCTTAAGTCATTCTTGCCCAGTTTTCTGCGTGAAATGCAGAAATACCTTACCTTCTCAGATACTTTTATTGCTTTCCACTCGGTTAATCAAGCATACTTACTGTAGAAGTAAGCTAATTATTAATCATGACAAAATTACCTAGGAAAGTCCACCAGGAAAGCAGTTTTCAAGAGATAACTTCATAATTAGAGTAAAACATTTCTTAAGCCCTGTGAATTGTGGTTAGTAGCAATGTATGTTTCCATCATTTCATTACTTTTTTTGTCTCTCAAAGAGTGTTAGTGCCATGGGTAGTTTCCTCAGGTGAAGTCCCACTCTGGATTACAGAGGTAACTAGATGCAGCAATTTATATTATCTTAATGCTTTCTCCATCTACTAATAAAGCAAAGGCTGCCTGCTAAAAATGCAAGATATATTTTATCGTATAACTTACCTTTAAGGGCTGGGTCTTGGGTCAAAATCTCTTCTACCACCAAGCTATAAAGCTAAGGTTAAATTTTGAGAAGTAGCCTTTGCTTAATTCTTTTCGTAATTTTTAGTTGTGCAAGCCAAGCGTTATCTGCATCTGTGTGGAGGAATAGGTTCCCGTGTGATCCGCAGCCTTCTGTCAGTCTCTGACCAACTGAGGTGAAAGAACTAAAAGTAGTGCAGTAGGTCTAGGCTGACCAAACACTGGCTAGCATGGAAGCAAAGTAATGTCACTTGAACATTGACAGCTATAAAATTTGAGCTGTTTCACTTGTATGAAGTATTGCAATGTTTAAAGAGATCGTATCTCTTCAGCAGTTGTCTTTATGCCAAAGTGTAACAGGAATGTAGTTTGAAGTTGAAATGTTTTGAGTGCTAAAAAAAAAACCTTTCAGGACACAACATCCATATGTCAGAATATGCAAAAGCTTATGCACACTCCCTAATACACCTTTTTCCCCTTGGCGTTCTGGTATTTTGTTGTGAAGGACTAACATAATGTGTAGCCTTTGCATAAGTGATAGGGCTCTCTGAATACCATGCCAAGTGCAATGAATGTGTGAGAAATTCTGCCATGGAAGGAGCCTATGAAGTTGCTGGCAGGAGAACACTGACAGTTCTGCAAATGGCTGTTCCTTATTTCTTGGTAAATAGCATCAGTAAGAAGTGAACAGGAGACAAAAGACATTCCTTCAGGATGGAAGGTAGTATGTTGTGCTGTGTTCAGTTATTACTGCTTATTCATCTCCTGTGGTCCTTTTTTCCAAGACTAGATAGGAAGTGAAGAACATCTGACATTCCCATCTTTTTCCCTGTTTAATCTATCAATCTCTTCCCTGTTTCCTGTATATGATGAATCAAATGTAATGAGGCAAAATATCCACAGGTCTCTAAAGAAATGTGTTATCTGAGGATAACACAGTTGATGTGAGTATGAAATAGAGTTGCTTCCCAGCTCAGATGAGTCATACAGTACTAATTCCATAAGACCAAGGTAATCATTAGTACATTTGAAGTTGCTTTCTTAGAGAATGTTTCTTCATTCATAGGGAAGGGGAAGGTATTTTTGATAAGGACTTAGGTCCACTTCTAGTTGTTTTAATTCAGTTGCTGATCATATTGCCTTTAAGTCATTACCAGATGACAGACTTTTTTTTTGTAGGGAAAAAATGAGTTAAAGGACTTGCTTGATCAGTAGTTTCATGTTCTGTTTGGGAGAAGAAGGGTTTCTGTGAAGAATCAAACAGTTTTTTCTTACTATTTTTCCTCTCAAGAACCAGGATGAGCTTCTAGTTTTACCCAGGTTTTACTGGAATTATTGCTGCATTGCATCAGTATCCCTCATCTTTCAAAAGGGAAGTGTAATAAGGTTGCAATTTCTGCTTCTGCAGTGACTTCTTAGATTATCCTCGATTTGATAAACTAAACCTGGTTTATGCCAGTGTTGCTATACCATTTCCCTATTCCTTCTATTTGCCACTCCTCTGGATGGTATTGCTTGGTTTAGCTTCTCAGCTCTCAACATCAATCACCCTTGCCAAATGCCTTCTGGAAACAGAATACACCCTTGAAAATGCATGGAATGTGCAGCACTCCTTGCTGGCTAAGATGCTTGCTAATATAGCATTTGCTAGAGACTAACCCCAGCCTAGAAGAGCCTAACAAGCTGCGTGATTGAATGAGGATCTTTGTGGCGTTGTCCAACTGTTTGTTGGAGAGCGGGGAGCTATGGTTTTGGTCTGATGCCTGAATCCACAAGGCCTGGACAAAGGCACATGGGATACTGGGCTTATTTATGCATAAATGCCTCCATGCTACAGCTGTGAGAAATGTATGTCACGGCACCTCATATCAAGTTACATATCCACTGTTACCTTCTATACCCATCAGCAGCCATCCAGCAAAACTAGGTGCTGAGAAATTTGGTATGATCAATATTTCATGTTATAAAGCTGTCTGGGAAAGGACAGGTATGATCAGCTTATACTTAATCTCGTTAAGTAGATGCATATAAATAGTTATGACAATGTCTTCAGGCATGGTGTGGGCCGTTATGACTTAAAGCTTTAAATTGCAGTGGTTCACTAGTATCTGTACTACAGAACTTCATATGTGCAGGAGAGATTGTTTTAGATGGAGTGGTTTCTCATCACAAACATTAATCATGAGAGCATTTCTGACCGGAGGCTTCCTGGTAGATTGTAGTTGCTTTTTTCTTGTGCCTGTTGTTCAGCCTGGAGAAAAGGAGGCTCAGGGGTGACCTTATCGCTCTCTACAGGTACCTCAGGGGAGGCTGTAGCGAGGTGGGGGTTGGTCTGTTCTCCCACGTGCCTGGTGACAGGACAAGGGGGAATGGGCTTAAGTTGCGCCAGGGGAGTTTTAGGTTGGATCTTAGGAAGAACTTCTTAACCGAAAGGGTTGTTAGACACTGGAACGGGCTGCCCAGGGAAGTGGTGGAGGCACCATCCCTGGAGGTCTTTAAAAGACGTTTAGATGTAGAGCTTAGGGATATGGTTTAGTGGGGACTGTTAGTGTTAGGTCAGAGGTTGGACTTGATGATCTTGAGGTCTCTTCCAACCTAGAAATTCTGTGATTCTGTGATACTGTGTTATATTAAAGAATATAAAGGATCATGTAATCATAACGAAACATCTCTCATCATTGCTGCATGTTTTGATTAGTGTTCTAACTATTGATGAATACTTTTTAAATTCATGGGAGGAGTTTGAGACTTCCATAACATTCTTCTGGTGAATACTTAGTTATTGCTAGTTACTGAATTAATTCTTCAGATGTTTTCTGTTCTTACAGTAAAAACAAGCCTTATGCTGAATCATTGTCCTGATACCTAGCATTATAAATATTCATGCATCAAATCCTGACTTTCACAGTATACTACCCCCCGTATATCTTTCTCACAGACACAAATATAAGGGGACGACTGTGTTTATATTTTTTGGTGACATCTGGCATTTTCAGAGGAAGCCTGGTGCCTGCTTGTCTGTTAGGCAGAGCCACATTCATGACTCAAAGCCAAGCTGTGAAAGGGAACATTACTGTTACTAACTATAAAGGAATGAACATGATCAGGAATCAGGATTTTAAGTTAACAACGAGTGTTGATATATTGAATGTCATTCCTGGTGAATAAAAATCTAACCTGGCCAGCTGGTCAAAGTATAGAGCTGATGTTTCCTGATGTGTTCACATTCATAGGAAGTCTCCTGACCTTGGGCCCTGATTCTGTAAGCACGTATACTGATCGTTCTTTTCAGCTTATGGAAGTATTTGCCCTAGGACAATGTGCTGTTTGACTTCTTCCAAAGCAGAAAAGATCCCATCTTCCACATATATTCCACCAAAACAAACAAGCAAAAAACCAACCACCAAACAGGTAGCTCATGGTAAACCTACTGTTGAATTTCTGAACTAGTAATGGGAAGCTAAATAATCCAGGTCAGTGAAAGCTCAGCCCCAGCTACTGCTGTATTTTACATAGGAACGTAGACCTCTGTGATGATTTTTTTGAGTTTATATTTCTAGAATGCTTGTATCATGAAGTTACAAAAGTGAATTAAATTACAAATTCTTCAGTAGCATATAAATACATAACAAAGCTTTTCACAAAATCATCGTTTCTTGAGGCCTGATTGAGGCAGAATGGAATGTTCTACACTGGAGATTTCTCGGCAGCAAGGCAGTGTGAATCATCACAGGATTAAATGTATCAGTGCAGCAGCAGTTGTTGTTTCTTCTTGTTGGCAGAATAAGGGGAATGGAGGTATTCTAATTCTTAGAGCCCCTGCTTTCTCTAGTCATATACTGAGTGTTCTGTACTCCAGCTGATAATCAGAAGGGAATTTGTGTCTTTATGTTTTTACTGCTTCAGATCTATTACAGCACAATATATTTAATACTAAGCCTCCGGTGCTGGAAGCCCCCCAGATTATATTTCAGTGGAGCATGGGCTGTCTCTTTAAGGATTGATGTCACCGAAAATTAATAAAGCTTTACCTTGAATGAAAGGGCAGTAATTATATTACTGTGGGCAGATTCTGGATGCATATGCTTTGGTATCTGAGGTTTCACTGCATAGGATTAGTACGTACATGCAAACACATGACAGATTCCTTAATGTAAGTTGCATCCTTGTGTGGGTACATACGAACTCTACACATGATAATCTCCGCTATGTTTCATCAGAGTAGACTTTCAAAACAGGTTAAGGTGTACTTCCATTTCATTATAAATTGCATGCCTGGATACTGCTTGAGATGTGATGGGAATAATTTATTAAAGGGGAAAGTCATTCCTGTGGAGAACTTAACATTAGAATCTTCCTTGATAAGGAAGAGAATGACTGTTTTGGGTGAATTACTACCAGGAGTAAGGTCAGCACTTTGAAGATGATTATATTTACTGACAGCAAGTTACAAACCAAAATCTTGTATACAAATATGCTTAATTTCTGAGACTAAAGCAAAGTCTAAACTCAGACTTCAGGAAAAAAAAAAGTTTTGTTTTAATAGATAGGACAAAAAAGCAGCCATATCTGGTAATCAAAGCCTTCAGATCTAGAGTGGAGTTCTTAGTATAGACCAGTCTGAAGACAAAGCTTACTAAAGCTTAACCTAACAAGATCTGAATGGAGGCTTTTCAGATGATTCAAAGCTTATATTGCTCAGTTGAGATGTTTACTAGTCTCTCGTATGACTTTCTTCCTACTTCTTTTGCAGTTTATAAACTCATCATACCCACCACATGAGCATAAGAACAGTGCTAAAGGACTCTAAATTATTTTTCTCATGTTTAGCTTTGATACAGATTAAATGTTTGTTATTGGTGTCAAATGTGTCAGAATTGACAAGTAGCAAAGCTAATGAGGAAATCAAAAAATAAAGAACAATTACTCTAAAAAATAATTTGCATTGTATTTTCTTTCCAAAGATCAGATTGATATGAAAGTTCATGGCACAAAGAAGAAACAGAAAAACATATCTAGATAAATTGTTTAATACATATTGACCATATGGATTTTAATGATTTTTACACCAAACATTTAATGCCTTAGTTTAGAAAACACGATGCATTGTAGCCATTTGGCATGCAAAGCTTTTACTCTGAACTCTGCATGTTCAGGTACTGCTGCACTTAATATGCCTTAGTGGAAAGCTGTAGAGTCCAAAGATGCTTTATACCTTACTAATATGCTTGGATCTAGCATCCTGCACATGTGATCAAGCAGGCTACACTGTTTGAAAATGAGAGTTACAAAGAAAACACATATACATTAATTCAAACGCTTTTACACATCAGCTCTAAAGTGTGCTGAGTATCTGGTTAAAGTTGACCCATCAAAACTGGGTATTTTCCAAGCACCCTTTAATTCAGGATGTGTATTTCAATCCCTGTGTCTCTGCAACAAGAGGAGGCAGGAAATTCTTGTTGCAGCAGTCAGATGCACAAGCTTTCAGTTGGTAGGTCAGTTCCAGCTGGACCTATCACACTTTGCCACACAATAACGTATCAACAACAAAAAATCGGTATCGATAGTGGAAAGATTTTAGCTTCCAGTACCTAATGTTTTCTGAATTTGTATATAATTGGTTCCCTCTGAAGCAATTTCTTCTTTTTGATAAGAAATTCCGTATCTTGCCAAACTATAGGTTCACTAGATGAACATGCCATAAGCACTTAACCAGCCAAAACACTTTGACAGAAAAGATTCTGGATATGTTTTTTAAAGAAATGCATAAAATGTGATGTGAAATAGTCTTTGCCAGCAGCATTTAAAATTAGGCTAGCATACATTACCTGCAAATCATATTTCAGATGTAAATGTCATTGCTGCTGGAGTTTTTTCCTACTGAATAATCTTTTTTCATTCTTCTAATAAATTCCTGGTTAATAAAAATCCTATGCGAATGCTCCATTCTCTGTAGCCTGTATAAAAAATAGTCTTTGGGAGAGTTGCGTGGGATCCCCATAGATCTGGAATTCTTCAACCATATTTCCATGGATCATCTTCTCACAGCAATACAGGAATAGTCTTTAGTTCTTATAAAGTAAGAAGCACTTGCTATGTATTTACTGGCATAGAATGGCTTGGTTGCTTTTTCAACTATTTTCAGGGCCTGTCGAGCACAAAAACAAACAAAAACATGAAGGCATTTTATTGTTTTCATGAAGTTACCCAAATGTTAGGTATGTGATCTGTTTTCCTCTGCCTGTCTTTCCTGTCACCTCTGTATTTCTATTCCCAGGTTGTTATTTATTTTCTCCTATCCTTATTACTGGAAGTACTCGTTCACTGCCCGCTTGCTAATGCCGAGTGAACAGTACTGTTAAATGCAGTGTGGGTTTTTTGGTTGTTTGTTTTTTTTTAAAAGCATTTCTGATTGAGTGGCAGCAATGAATCTTATTGGTGCTAGCTTCAATACATATCCAGATTATTAAGATACAGGTCACTTGTCAGTGTTCACATGTTGTCCAGCACTTCTAGAACTTGGTCCTTCAATTCTTTGTAGTGAGCTTCATGTATGTGTGGTAGAGTAACGCCAAACCGCTGCACCCGGTGAGGCTTTATGACAGCATGCGTGCAGTGTATGACAGATCTTTCTGAAGTGTCTCAGAGGGGACTTAAGGCACTCAAAACACGTTGGCGGCTCTTTCTCAACAGGTTACTTTTCACAAACTGGAAGTATTAGAAAGTTCAGAAGCTATTCCTGTGACCTTGCTCAGAAGATTCTGCTTATTTGAAAAGCCTGATTAACAATTTACTTACGAGTACCTGCCTGACATCTTCCTTACAACAGCGATTATGATTCCTGCAAGGATTCCAACAGCTACTATGATTCCAATAATTATTCCAACAAGTGCAATTGTTTCCAGACCACCTAAAAAAGAGACAATGATCGCGTGAACAGGAGGCAGCAGATCTGGGGGCGTACCAATGCTCCCCCTGACATTATTTTTAAGAATAGCATGGACATAGCTAATGCCTTCAAGAAGGGTATGAGCTGGCAGTTGAGCTCTCCCTTGTCTTTATAATCAATTATTTTAATACCTTTCTCAGTTTTGTCTGGTTGCTCCCCACCCAGTCCACCTGTAAAGTCAGAAAGAGAATAATTACTTAGGTGCTTTACAACAAGTTCTGCATCCCAATTTACAATGACATATCCAAGGAAAACTTTTATCAGCTACATCACAGTGGTATGAGAGCTGCGTAATGTGTTGCACTTTTGTTGGGATAGGGACTGAGCAAATGAAAAGCTCAAGAGTGAATGCAAGGAGCTCCTTGAAGTTATAAGAATACAAACTAAAATCTAATGGAATGGTTATATCTGATATACACTAGTGGAATTTAAGTCAGATCAGATTATG
This sequence comes from Oxyura jamaicensis, assembly GCF_011077185.1. Classification (NCBI taxonomy): domain Eukaryota; kingdom Metazoa; phylum Chordata; class Aves; order Anseriformes; family Anatidae; genus Oxyura; species Oxyura jamaicensis. The sequence continues at coordinate 6,019,870 of NC_048913.1, read as the reverse complement.
TCATTTGTGTGCATGGAAACTTGTACAAAATCTGTTTAGTACAGTTCTCTAATACTGGAATTGAATTTGCATTTGAGAGCAGCTTAAACTTGATATTTGAATTTTCCAGATACTATGTTTACTAGAGGACATAAGATTGTGATGTATTAAAATTGAAAATGAAATATTTTTTTTACCATCAACACTTTCAGTGTTAACTTCATAGTCCGTAGAATTGTCACTATCTTCAGGCAGGGCAAATGCACTTTCTGTGGTCATTAGTTGTCCAAACTGCAAGAGATTTGTTACACTGTGTAGACTTGTGGGCAGCTAAAAGAGTTGGGGGAAAAACAGAGGGGAAAGAAAACCACAGTATGTTCAGTCTAAGTATGCTTTTACATCTCTTGATCTGCCAAGTGCCCTGAACATGAATTTCTAGCCATTGCCTGTCATCTTTGTGTCCCTTATGAAGAGTGACAAAACCCAAAGCAAGCTGATTTGTCTTTCCTGGCAGAGACTTTATAGATCAGATGAATTCTCAACAGGACTACAAATGTGCAGAAGACTGCAGAAGGTTGCAGACCTGCCTGTTCTTTCTGATTTTCTGTTTGGTTTTTGTTTGTTTGTTTGATTGTTTTTCAGTTTGGTTTCACAGGAGCTAATGGAGAGATAGGGAGTTAGAAGAGGCAAGTGGCAATAAAGAAGCAGCTTATGAACACTTTCTGCAGCACAGGTGAACTGCCAAAAGTGCTTTGTCACCTTCAACCTACTCGCTTGCAAAGCAAAAGCATCAGCATATGGTCTTTTTCATTTTATAACTCAGAGTTTTTCTCTGTAATTTATGATTGTTTAAAATCTAAGCCAACCAGGACTGGGAAATCAGGGTAATGGAAAGCAACCTTTATTTGGACTGATACTCACCAGGGTTGGTAATTCTTCAAACTCTGTGTCATTTCTGTCTTTGAAATCACTTGTTGCACTTTCTTCTCCTTCTAGAATTGCACTTGCTGAATAAAATTTTAGAAAACAAAAGATGGATCTTTGTTAGGATTTTAGTTGATAGTTGCATGTTCTGGCTACTTTGACATCTAAACTATGTTAAACATGATATATATATGTAGCACTCAATCTGTCTACCTTTACACTTGGGCTTGCAAAATTACGTGGACTTTCTGGCTTCGTCTATATTCTTGCACAAAGCCATAGGACAAAGAACTTAAGCACATATCACTTAGAGTGTTTCTGTTTTGTGCCAGGGTTGAACATTAAACACTTTTTCCAAGGGAAATTTTTCTTCAATAGAAGTCGTCCCCTCCATACAGGTGAATGCAACTACTCCATACTTCGAGGATTAGCATATGTATCTGGATGAATTACTTTAAGCATCTCTGCTTTTCTAAAGTAGTAAGAGCTTTCTCCCATCTTTCAGCATAGTCCCAGCCACAACCTTTATTTTTTAGTACTACCATTAATGTTTATGGGTACAGTTGTAGTTTAAAAAATATTACTACACGTGAGAGGCTTTTTGATGTTGCAAACCTTATCAGCTGTAATTCTATTTATTTTTTTAGGTCTCCTTCTTTAATCTAGACCTGTATGTCATCTATGCTCTTTGGTATAACAAACAATCTTGGCCCACATAAACCATTTCTCACAAATATGGCCAAATATCATCATTAGGGAAAATGAGACATAACAAGGTAGAACACAAAAAATATGCGTACATGAAGATAACTGGCAGTTATCAAAAAAATGTTGGAAGTGCAGATATCACTTGTCGAAGTTGCATGCTGACTCACAAGACTATGACCATACACATTATGATGTTAGTGTAACGTGATATCTCTTGGGAGTTTTGAATTCACCATGACTGTAAAGCCAGGAGGTGAAGCTGCTTGTTTTGTTGTTGCCTGGCGCATGAGACTTCTGCTAATTCCAGTGTTTAAATTTAAGCAAAGAGCTAATAATAGATAGACGTTCTCCTGAGCAAAAACATTAGGCATAAAAACTTAAAACTTCTGGGTAATTATTTCCTGGATTCAAATTTTGCAACAAACTTTTATTTCAACAACTGGGGCAAAAGTCGAAACTCATTAAAACCCAGTTTATCAGTTCAGACTTTTTCAGCATAATATTGATCTGCTGTAAGGAAATACTGCAATGGTTGCTGAAGGTTATGTGAACGAGAGCCATCTTCATTCCCTTCAAGCAGCAGAGAGGTTTACAGGGAGAGGTGTTGGAGAAAACCCTGGATACTCACACATCATTTACCTGTGGTGTATATAAGGTAACCAGCTACAAATAGGTTAATTATGAACAAAATATCTAATCCTTTTTTCCTTTGCAAGATAGTTTATACCATAGCATTTCTGCTGTTGAATAGAATAATTTGATACAGTACTCTTCATACCTCTGTGTTTGGAAAACTTACAGTGCTGGAGAGTCATTTCAGGGAGGGGGATGGCAATATTCACAAGTTATTTAATAAGAGGATTTTGCTGTACAATTTAATTATTAGAAATATTATGAGAAATATTAATGAGCTGTCTATTGTTTAATCAAATATTAAGCACTGTTTCTACTACTTTCTCTAATGTAATGACCTGAAAACATCCTCTTCTGCATTTGAATGTAGACTGTTACTGACTAATTAGACCAGTTCTGAGTAGTTAGACTATTTCTATTTCTTATAAAAGACTTTAATATTTATACCTCTAAATGCATTACAGTTATGCTGTATTTGATTTAGAGGCAACTAAACAGAATTTTTGTTCTGTGGCTGAAAAATTGGCGTTTTACTGTGTCAAAATGAAAAAAAAAATAGAATCAATTTGTATCAGCTGTACATATAATCACTTGGGAATTATTTTTCTTTAACTTGAGTTCCATTTAACCTTTATTCAATTTTCAAAAGCCTTCTTTAAATGTAAAATGTACTTTCAAATGAAAAAAAAGTGAAATTAATTAACCAAATGCACCAGCCTTTTTAAAAGAAACATTTCATGCAGAAGATGAGTGACCTGACATTAAAATAAATAGGTAAATATAATCTCCATTTCCATTTGCCACTGAATCCTATTGGAAACTTGTAAATATTTTTCTTGTTCCCAAAACTAGTATTTAAACCAAATTATTTTGTTCATCCTTCTCTAGCAATACAAGAGCTTTGTCCAGTCCCCAAAATACTAAGCACTGATCTAAACTTAGATTTCTAAATCCATAATTACTTAAGTAATAAGAACTTTATATTTCATATCTTTATTTATAAACATGAATACAGATACACTTTCTATTTAAGAGCCCAAAGAAGGGTGTGAAATTTGTACTTTAGGCACTAACAGATGAAGAAAGTGTATTCATATTATGCCAACATGAAGCCTAATATAGCTGGCTAAATAAGCCAGCCAGACTCCCCAAAATGCCCTTATAATTCATGGAACGACTAGAACAGGACAGGGTAAATCATATTTCTAAGTTAGATGGTAAAAATAATGTTTTCATCGTTTTTGATCACAAACATAAAGCATAAAGGGACTTTACTTCCAGGCTTGTTCTTTAGCCATCTAAAATATCAGGCCATTTTAAGGTATGGCACTGTTCTATAATCCTCAGGCTTGGTTTATACAGTAAAGCCTTTAAGTTAGAATATTGGGATTATGGTATGCATATGTTAAATGTAAAGAAAGAAATTGCAGTAGAGCTAAACAACATGAATTGTACAGATCAGGTAAGTCTGTGATCCCAGGCAGAACTGAAAAAATCATTTATTCACTAGTGACAAAATAAGCACAGATGGAGAAAACCAATTACCAGAGAAAAACCCCAGATGGAAAGTGAAATAAGTTTAGTATGTTAAAAACAAGCAGCTCACTCAGGGAAGCTAATTATACCCTTGGCAAGGCAGTAGCTCTCAGCCCTGAAGAATTACCTGACAGTGAAGGCAGGAAAGGAAACAGTGTCATAGAGCAAAGGTGCAGAGAACTAGTGAACGTCACAAAGAATCACAAAAATAATTATTCTTTGTGTGGTGAAGTTATCGAAGGTTCTTGGTGACCAGCAGCATGTAGGAAATCTATTTCAGCACATTTCCCTCAGGATACGGTGACTGAGGAAAGGTAATGGCCCAGATTGATCTGACCTAATTTTAGGTTCTTATGAAGGTGCTTAAATAAGGTCTGTGTTTGCCCTTATCTTATAGTCCGTAAAGAAAGGTAAATACTTCCAGAGGGTGATTCAGCTTTCTTGAGATTTGGGTCATCCTCTGGAAGTGCTTTTCTTAACTGTAAAGGGAAACTAGAATAATAAGGCTTCCATGCTAACTTCCTATCACTCACAGATTGACCTGATTTCTACCAATATGTGGGTCTTGTTCCAGCCCTGCCAACTCTGAATAATACTGCCTTAAAGCCAAGGTCCTGTGTTTGCTGGAGAGTGGTCCCTGCATTGTATCTCCAGGTTTGTTTTCTGGACAGTGTCTGGACAGGTGTGGTCTAGGTGGTGGTGTGCAGGTAAACACGCTGCTGAGCTGTCCTCAGAAGGCTGGGAGCTGACTTGTTACCGGTGTCCTGCTTTTGTAGGAAGGGATAGCAGAGACCGGACAGCTCTGTCAGAGCTGCAGTAAGCTCAAGGCCAGGCAAATCCTTGGAAACTGAAGCTAGATAAACTGAAAGCAGTGTTGGTTTGTTTTGAACTTTGTGGATTCTTAGATGCTATAGCGTATTGAAAGAGACATGATGGACTCTGGCACCTTACATGAGAGAGTAAAAGCAGTGGGAAAAGGCTAGCTTTCTCAGATGCCTTTGCAAGAATAAGCCAACATTGGTTGCTTCACTGTAACAAGCAACCCTTTGATTTCAAATCAATACAGTGTGTGGAGGGAGAATTAAATGGAGGGTGAAAACAGCCCTGGGAAAAGGCATCTAGATTTAGCTTCAAGCTTTCTAAGTTTTAAAGATTTTAAAAAATATTTAAATGCAATTTGAGAGAATCTACCAGATATGAAACTTCTTTCCCTCTACCCAGGACAAGGCATATATACCAAGGGAACGTCAATGTAAGGGTGTCTGTGCTTTAGTCATTTGTTGGCTTCATCTGATGTGGGCCAAATGTAGCAAGAGCCATAGGGTTTAGTACTGCTTCTGCAAATGTTCTTATCAGTACCTTACAGGAGGCTGTAAATAAAAACATTGCCTCACAGTGCTGCTTTTGTCTGCAGATACCTCTTCTGTTTGCAGCTATACGTTGCTGCGGATGTGAATTAATCATTGCATCTCTTTCTGCCCAAGTTCCAGCTGGGTGCATCTCAGTTCAAAGTCCCCAGCTGCTATCAGGCTGCAACTTCTCACACTAGGAGAAAATCTGATGTCCTTAAAAGTTTAATACTGCTTTGAAAACGTTGTGTGGGTAAGCATCCCATGACCCACTTAGGGAAAGATGAGCTCACTACTCATTGTTATTCATAGAGCGACGGTTTACTAGAAAAACCTCTTAGGGTTGCTTTCAAATCGCAGTGGTTGTGCTGGAAAGGAGAGTGAGTTGTAAAAATGTTGTCAGTTAGCATTTCTTTCAGGTATCTCCAAAAACAACAAAGATACTTTTGAAGAAGAAGAATGTTGGAGGCTCTCTTTTTTTTCCCAGCAGTCTGAATAAACCCAGATGCCAGTGAGCAAAGGCAGTTTTAAGCCAATATTTTAGCTTTGTCCTTGAAGTAGGAAGCCCTCAAAATAGACTGTTTCCATCTCTGCAATATGACAAAATTCCTACCAGTAGGTAAAAATTGCTCATTTTAAAGGGTTCCCTCTAGTAAGAGCTGAAAGAGTTTTTATTGTTCCTTTCACCTCTGCTCCTATTAAATATATATATATATATGTTTTCAGCTATTTATAACAATTTTAAAAAAAATCAGGTTAACTGTCAAACAATATTTTTGATTTTAAAATTCAAGTCTATTTTTACCCATGCCTTATCCATTACCTCATTACTGGAATCTTGTTCAGTTGTAGTTCAGTGGGAACATTTGTTAATGGTGGTGGAAGCTTAACAAAAACGGATAATTTCATAAGGTTATCTTCCTTTTGAATACATAATTTCTGAGCGGTAGTGTTGTAGTTTTCAAATACAATTCTGTTTTGTGTTGTTTGGCTTCATCTTCATTTTAAATGTACTCCAGATACAGGAGTACCTACCTGCCAAACCTACTTCAGCGATGTACTTCCCAAAGTAGTTTTCTATTATTTTTCTTTTATTGTATTTCAGTTTGTTGTTGTTGTTTAGTTTGTTTTTAAAGCATACAGAAAAGCATATAGGTTCCTTTTCCTGTAAAATATTTCAACACTGCCAAATCCATGGTACACATTTTTTTGGACTTTGAAAATTTGAGTTTTTGAAGAACAAAATATACTGGGTTCTCTTCATTTGCCTTTTGAGTTTTGAGCGTCTGGGCAGTTAACATTTTCAGATTTTGCAAAGCAAAGGAGTTCCTTAATATGAGATCTGCAGTTCTCATTTGCACCTGTGGCTCCTGCAAAATTCATCGCATCTGCGGTGTCCTCGGAACTTTGCATCTTCAGCCCGTTTGGGGCCACAGCATTGACTTTTTTTTTTTTTCCAGTTCCTTCTGGAAGTTGGATTAGTGTGTCATGCCCTCATAGAGAAATGTCCTGAAATATGTTTAAGTGCTTAGACTTTGTATTGTTCAGGAGAAAGTACACTCTGTCTAACAAAATCCTGGAGTGCTTATTGCTGCTTCCCTGTGCAAAGATTGACAGGCTTTGCTTTTTGTAGCGGAGGAAGCTGGATGACAAAAATACTGTGAATTTAGGCAAGTGCCTGCCAGTTGAAAACTCGCCCATGATGCACAAGGAAGGATTTAGTTAAACCTTATTTAGAGCACGACTGACTTTGTTCATCTATTCCATGTGGCTCATGATGACAACACTTTGCTGAATTTTCAGAACCATTTCCTTTGGTCACCACACCCTGCTGCAGCTGGTTTCTATTGCTATGACTGGGTTAGCCAGAGGAACTAAGCCAGAGTTTAAATCTACAGTGCAGAGTAGCAAGGAAACACTCAGCAGTTTCTAAAGTAAATCCCATCTTCTGAATGCTGCAATATATTGTACATTGTCCATACGTGGATACCCTCAGGAAGGCAAAACAAAAAACACATTTGAACCGGGGCAGATGTAAAGGCAAATCAGCTGCTCTTCATGTGCCTACTGCATGTATGTGACCCACAAACAAAGTTATGAAACAAAGCCACAGGAGGAAAAGGTGGTAACTTACTAAGCTTTTTCTATTATGATAAAATGGACCACAGAGCTGTGGTTAAGGAAAACAATACCTAACTCCATTACAGGATATTTCTTTCTAAACTGTTCATGTAGAACTAAGTCTTCTAAGGCTTCTGATTTTAATAACGTTGCCGTGTCACTAAGTACACTGACCTCAGAGTTGCTCTCTCATGAACCTGTCCTAAAAACCACTTTCTTAAGGATGATTTCTGCTGCCCCACAACCAACCACAAGGTTGCCCTGCTGCAGTCCCAATCCTGCTGCTGTTTTCTGAGCAGTAAAGGTCTGACGGGGGCAACAAGACTGGAGGTATGTGATGAGGGCATGAGTCTGTTTTGGATCACTCTGTGCCACCTAAACCTGCAGTACTGTGGTACTGTTTAGCACGGCAGGGCTGGAAGGGAAGGAGTGTTGGGGCTGGGACTCTCCAAGGGACCTCAGGTTGACAAGGAGAAAAGTACAGAATGTCATGCAGTGAATCGACAAATTTTACAGGGTATGCAGCAGAAAGCAGACAGTCTGTGTCCAAATATGGTCGTCTGTGAATACAGATGAAAGGAATTAAGAAATTACTTTGGATACAGTAATAAAAGAATCTTTTTCTCTGATTCACTTCCTGCCAAAAACTCCGAGGCTGTAGCTGTCTATCCCCTCTTACAGCTGCCAGCTCGAGGAAGCTACTTCCTGGGGTGGTTTATCACAACCATCATGAAGGTTGCTAACCCCTTAAATCTGTCAGCGGAACTGTTTGTGTGATCATTTCCTAACTCATTTCTTTGAAATATGTATGCTAAACACTAGAACTAGAAACTGGTTGGCCTTTAATTTTGTTCACAATGGTTCTTGGCTAATTGCTATGGATTGCCACACAGTGTAACGTTGCCAGCAAGAGAGAGCCATTCTGATATGTTTAGTCTGACATTCATCCTAACTAATAATATACAAGCTAATATTTGGATGGGTTTCATAGTCCTAAAAACATTTTAATATGTATTTGGAATGAAGTATATCCCCTTTAGACATCTAGCAGCAGCTCTTGTACTACTCAAGTCCTGCAAAGAAAGTGCCTGCTTGCCTGAAATGGGGTGCACAGCTGAATTGTACCCTTGCAAAGGATTTTTGATACAATTTATGCTGGATGTTGTAATGTTTAAAATCAAGAAATACAACACTGGACAAGCACGAGGCAATCGTAAAGCAACAGGAGAACATACACAGCACCACAGTTTGTTTTCTTTAAGTCTTTGGCCAGGCATCTGAGACAGTGAATTGGAACTTATCATAAATTTGTCTAATATTTTTTCTCCTTTTTCTTTAAACGTCCCAGCGCCCTGTATTCCCAATCGTGTGTTTTGTTACCAAATAGCGCGGAGCAAGCTGCACGCCACTCATCTGAAGGAGCTGTGCTGCTGCCTTAACTCGAGCTGAGGATGGGGTTTGTGTGCCCGCAGAGCGATGGAAGCTGCCTGGAGGCTGCCTGCCTGCAGCATGGATCCGGGATGCAGGGCAGAGCAGGACCTGGCAGCATCTGGGTTCCATCCTGTAGTCCCTGACCGCACTCAGACAAAAAGCAAACAAACCAACACAACAAACAACTGAGACAGAGACTTTATGTTAGAGCTGGGCAAACAGTAGTTATTTCGGTGGTACGCATGTATGGTTTGCCTCAAATGACACAAGGAGGAAACACTGGGCGCTTCTGTCAGAGGCCACAGCCTGTACACTGTGGGCTAACCTTCCTTTCCTACTTTTTGATTATCTATTAACATGTTCTTTTATCTCTTTAGGTTGTTAGCTGCTTATATTTCTGCAGATGGTTTAGAAGTGCTAGATCTAGGGTAAATGCGTGGTTTCAGTGGAAGCTATTGAATTACACGAGCTGAGAATCCAGCCTCTGTTTCCCGTTTTTACTGTGCCTCCTGAGTTAATGAAAGGCCCACTTGTGAGCTTTTAAATATGACCGTTTCCTTTCTGTACAAAATTACACAGATTCCAAAACTTAACTCCTAGGTTTTGAGAAATAGATGCACGAGCATCCCTGCTTTTCCAATGAAAAATGTGCTCTCTGATCTTTTTACCAAGATCAGTTTGACTGTAAACTTCAATTTCCTTTTCTACCATGTAAAAACCTTTTCATCTCGATTACCCTGCCTGTCCATGTGCTAACCTTGAGACCAAACCCAATGTAATAATGTGACCTAGCATAGACCTGCTTTATTTCGAGGCTTGCATAAGGAGGCAATACTTAGTATTTGCTTCTGGTTAAGATCAGGCATACGTACAGTTGACACAGCTCAAGTGACATGTGGAAGCTTGTTAACAATCATGTTAATTTTTGTTCATGTTATGTGACAGCCTGTAGAGTAATCCTCTTATCCTCGATGATACTTGCACCATAGGAAGGTTTCAAGTCAGGAAATGTGTTGCCTGTAAAGCATTCACTGGAATACTTGTGCTTTTCAGCATGTGATTAACGCTGTGCCCAGAAACATTTTAGGCTAACTTCCATTTCATTCCTTTTGATCCTGTGTGCTAAGCTTTGCCTGAGGTTTTTATATGCTGAACAGGATCACAAAAAGACAAATATGTACCTCCTAGTCATTCAAAAGGAAATGCTTTAGTCTAAAAATTCATCAGGTTGTGTAGGGTGCTCAGGGCTGTCCTTGGGTGGTAAGTATGACCAAATACTTGTCTCTTTCAGTCAGGATTTAAATCAGGAATGGATAATACAAAGTATACATCAATGCGTACGTAAGTAGACAGTGAGGTTAAGACATGTTACTAGGTTTTCTTTCTGTATTTCTGCTAAATTCTGTCATTAATTTTACTTGCAAGCTCACATATACGGAAGGAAATGAATTAATTTTCTTCTTCTCCACATCAGTATTGTATTTTATCCTTTCACAGCTTTGTTCTGTATTGCTCTATGACCCAGTTAAAAGAGCTTTATCCTTTCTGTTGGAAACCAAGTTACTGACTTCGGGATCAAAGATTCCTGTTAAGATTTCCTGGGTTTGTGCTACCCTTAATGGAAATCTTCTGCTTAAAATACTTTAACATTTTGGGTCGTGGAGTTTCAACCTGATTATTGCTGGGCTCCTTAACACAGAGTTGGGAGAAAATATCCTTAAAAACTCTCCAAAAGCCTTAAGATGGAAGATCTCTTTTCTTGAAGTTCTGCTATCCTAGAAACTGCTTACGATAATTCTGTAAAATGGTGGATTCTTTTTGTCTCCTTGTCAATGGCTGTAAATTTGGGGATATTTAATACCGGTGCTTGCTAAGGATCAGCTAGCTGGGAGCCGGTGATTTGAGCTTTATATTTCTAGGACAGAGAAAAGCTATATTGGGGAATTGACTAACATTGATCAGTTTTAGATTTTCTGTGAAATTTTGAAGTGTAACTCCAAACTTTGAGACACAGAGAACACCAGGAATGCCAATTAAGTCACAAGCCAACATCAACACATCCAGCATATCGATACAGCCGTTATTTCCAGCAGAACGATCCTGGTTGGCACCAGGCTAACATCAGGCCATATCCCAAAATCCAAGTCAGAGAAGTGGATTTATGCTTTGGAAAACTAGTGGGTTGAGTTTGGGGTTGCTGTGTTCGGAGAACTGTTAGCTGGCCCAGGGAATGCCCGTGTCCTGCAGCAACATTTGCTGTGTTTCACCGCCGTGGGAATGCTGTCTGCACAGGCGTCCGTCGGGCCCGTTGCCTGTTGGCCAGCTCATTCAGACTGAGTCAAATGCTAACCAGACTAAACTTGGATGTGCTGTCCCGGGAGTCAAGTACTGTTCAGAACAATTCTGATTACTGTCCGTAAATCACTCTTTGCTTTATCTTTAGTAAGACTTAAAATCTATTACATTTTAAAGTATATTTGGTATTTTTTTATATAAAATTCAAAAGAAATAGTTCACGAAATTAACTTTTCCTGGGTAGATGCATAACATTTCTCAAATCTGTCTTAGGTAATAATTCTTCCTCTTTTAGCTTCCCTCTCTTGACTGTATTGCCTATGGCCAAATTATTACTAGCAGAATTCTCGATAAGGCGTGAGTTCCAAGTTGTGGTAATGCCTCTAAGCGCAGAAGTTAAACTCTTGAATGGAAAGATTTATAGGTGACTTTCTTAGCAGGCAGTTTCACCATCGAAATTTCTGTTATAACTAAATTACTGCTTGCAGTCTCCTTGCATATTTTATATGGTGAAACCGAGGACGCTTCCAAGGGCTGCTGATGTAATGTTTTCGCTGGCTGCTTCCAAACTACTCCTTCCCTTGCACAGATGCACAGAAGTCTTTTCTAATAGAGCACAACTCTAGCCATCTGAAAACTTCTGATGCGCCTCTTTCCTGCTCCAACCATAGTATATGCTCAGTGGTAGCATGAGAATTCAAAGGAAGAGTTTTATAAACAGGACAGAGCAATTGTATCACCTACGAGTAAGCACACAAACTGTTAAATCACTGGAAATAATGTTAAAGTTTTTTCTTACCTTCTTCAGCAAGTGCTATGAAAGGCACGCTCCCTAGAATGAAGATGAAGAGTTGAACTTTAATAAACATCTTTCCTCGGCTTAGAGAAGAGCTTTCCAGTTCTGAGACCAGTTGGGTTTAAATTGTGATAACTTTTTTAGAGGCAGGCGAGAATTGAGAGTGCAAAAAGAAATCACTGCAAAAACTACTTTGGTATTCCAAGTATTCCTTTAGCTGCTGTTGCTAAAGGGGGAAGGTTTTCCCAGATGAAAACTATACAGCTAAAGCAAAGTATCTGAGTGGAGTCAGCATTTTTTTGTTTAGCCAAGGGGTGGGAGGGGAGCGTGCCTAAGGTGGTCTCAAAGAGAAGAGCCAGACCCGCCCTCTGCACTCTGTTTGGTCAGGACTAAAATTATGAACTCAGCCCAGGTTTAAAGTTACAGGAGCTGTCGTGGCTTTCAGAAGACTTTTATTTAGCAAAGGGGGGAAAGGGGACTTAGGCAGAGCGAGGTGTTCAGGGAGTTCCCTCCCTTCTGCAAACTCTCCTTAAAAATATTTAAGGAACAACCCTAAGTATATTTTTCCTGTTATTTCCAGCAGTGAATTGATGGTTTTTTTATTTCAAAGTGAGCCCCTATGTTTATATAAGTAAGTTTGGCAATGAATGTGCTTTTAGAGATACCGAAATAGTTTTAGGACAGAGTATTTAATTCTGTAGTAAATACTGACTGAATTTTTCTGCATGTCCAAGTCTCTTTCAGCTTGTGTCCTCAAGCACCATGCTTGCTGTGCTCCAACATTTATCTTTGCCCACAGGTTTACAAGCCTGAGAGTTCTTATTTCAACCGCTAGAGATAGAGGATATTTCCTTTCCGTGTATAAGTAGAACAGCTGTACAATTGTCTGCACAGTGCTAATTACTCTTTTCTGGTAAACACTTCTGTGCATCAGCATCAAGATGCACATATGCAAGACTAGATTATCACGCTACAAACATCTCTAACAGATACTGAACGTTCTGCTCTCGGGTAGGCAAGGGCTGCAGCACAGGGACTGGGGGTGAAGCAGGACTCTGGCAGCAATGATTTGTATTAATCCTTTTTTGAAACTTGGGCAAGTAATAATCTACTAAACCACATATGTTATTAAGGGATGTTGTGAGTTTTAATCCGCGCTCTCATGGAAGCTAAATACACCAGTGTACCTCCTAGCTGGGTGGCAGCCTCTTCTGCTCCCTCGGTTTCTGTATCTTGGTGTCCTGCGGCGCTAGGACACCGGTCCATGAAGCATGGCAGCTGAAATACAAATTTGCTTCCTTTCTACTGACAGTGGTGGAGGAGGTAACCTCTGCAGAAGGATGGAGCAGACCTGTGGGAGAGGTTTTAACTTGGAGGAGAAAAACAAACAAACAAACACATAGCTAGGTTATTTATGAGGTTGGAATGCTTAGATTCCTGTATGCATTTTCAGAAAGAAAAGTGATTATGATACATTGTGAAAAACAAACAAACAAACCAGTGACAGTTCTTAATGATTAGTTCAGATTCTCATCAGGAACAAGAAGAGGGTCTTTTTAGAATTTCATCCTATTTTTCTCAAAGGTACTCTGAAGACACTTCGTCTTTATAGTTATTCAAATAAACAAACTGTCTCAGGTGTATGAATGGCCCTTTCTAAAGAAGAACAAGCCATTCTTCTGAGCCCAGAATTGGAGCTCTCGGGCTCTCAGAAATTAGCTCCTTTCTGGTCCAGCCTGCTCCTCAGAAAAAAATAGATAATTTCACCAAATAAGTGCAAAAGAGGGAAAGAAGTTTGCCCAGGGATGCAAAACGAGTTAGTGAAAAACTTTGTGATTGTGGATTGCACAGTGTTTTCCAAGACTAACTCTATTACATAAACAATTCAGGAATTGAGTTGGGTTGTTCTATACAGCATCATTTGCTGGAAGATTACTTCACAGTAAAGCGAAGTTGCCTTGGTGAAAGCAGGTAGTGGAAAGTTGGAGCCATCTTTTGGGTCTCCTCTCTCAAGTACTAAAACATTTCCTCAGATTGAACTGGGGGCTTTTGTGTTCCAATACCTGCCAAAGGGGTGGTTTTGACTACAGAGGGAAAACAGGAAATGACTTGAAAATTAGAAAATCTTGCAGAAAACAGTTTTTATGCTTCTGAACAAATATTGCAGGGTTTACAGCTGCCCCCAGGGTACCAAAACAGGAAATTCAGCAACAGAAAAGGACTGTATCTTTCTAGTAAGAGTGGCTTTGTAAAGGATATCAAATTGTATGCTTAATTTACACTTTTTGAGTGTGTATTTTATGCAAGGGTAAGGGTAAGAGTATACTAAGAGTATGCTTGGTTATGTTCCCATCTCATGGACTTACTTGCATGAAAGCAGATTCTTAGAAGGCTTCTGCAGGAGTGTGGAGCCTTACAATCAGAAATGTATTTTACCTTCCCTTAGTCACAAACTGAAGTCCATCAGATCTCTTCACTGATTTGTATTGGCCTTAAATAGCCGTAGCTTTGTGGTAGCTTTTGGGTTTGGGTCACTGTGCTTCTAGTTTCCGATTTCTGAAAATGCATTTGGTGTGCAAGACCTGAGAGTACAGATTGGCCTGTATTTAGCCTTCAAAATAGAAATCCAGACATTTTCCATCAAGCATCTGTCAGGGAATGGGAGAACTGGAAGATGCTACTTTCACACTATTTACATTTCAGGCAGCCTTTCCTGCCTGACAAGGACACCACTTCTAATAGGAAGTCAGAGCTGTGGCTGACATAAAACAGCATAATTCAGCGTTTGAAAAGTGAAATGTGTCCTGTAGGTTATTCTCAGTTTTTTGTTAGTATTAACATAAACTCATAAATATTCACTTTATGCAACGGTTTTTAAGATTTGTTGACCATTTGTGTTCCTGTGAAATATTATGTGCACGGGTGGGAGCACCGCTGTCAGATGTAGAGAAGAGAGATTATTGAATCATAAAATCCTAACAGGACTTGAAGTTGGAGATCCTAAGCTAGACTGAGGGACAGTCATCGGTCAGTTGTCGAGATGGGGCTAGATTTGAGCTATATTACTTAGCAAAAATCAGTACACACAGGTTTTCACCAACAAATGCTCCAGCCTATGGGGCATATAGGCAAGAGGAACTATTTCATCATCTGATAAATGGGCACACACGGAGCCAGTGCCCCTAGGAAATAAAGCAGTCGGTGGAGAGTTGGTCAGTCCAGCAATGGCTCAGGTAAGATGTGCTGGGAGAAGGAAATGGCAGCAAGGTCTCCACGTAACAGTTTTAGGTAACAGCAAGTTGGTCTGTATATAACGTCAACGCTTTATGGTGCTTCAGAGTCTGTGCCTTGAAGTGGCTTTATTTCCTGCTTTTATAAGTTCAAAACTGTCATTGTTTTTCATTCATAGTGTAAAGCTTTTCATTAGAAGCAGATGAATTTGGACCTGTTTAACAGAAAGGCACACCAGCAGCTGTCTCTACGTGACCGAGTGGCATGACTCAGAGTTAAATGCGGAATGCCCACTCTTTGCTACTTTTAAACCTGTGGATGACCACCATGTATTTAAACCAAAAAATTATGAGGTTGACGTAGGTTTTCTTAGGTCAAGAGTGTTCTTTTAACTAGGACACTTAAATAAGGAAAGCAACACAGCAGTGGAGCCAGAAGAACTTTACATTTAAAAATAATAATAATAATAATCTGTGAGTTTTTCTTTATACTTCCAAAACCTTTCACAGCATCTATAGTGAGTTTATACTGATAAAGCAAACATCTGTCATTAGGGATTTCCATGTCCTGACTTTTTTTTTAAATGTGTTGTGTCTGAGTGCTGAAAATACACCGAGCAATGCTGTGGCCCAAAGCGTGGCTGCGACCACGCTGCACAAACTTGTCCCCGTGTTCTCCAAAGCCACACCGTGCCCCAGCGGTCAGGACGCCAGCTGCCCACGCTGCTTCGGTACGGGGCAGGATTTGCCGGGGTTTGCAAGGAGATGGATGGACTAAGTCACAAACAGTGTATGGGTGCAGTCAGTTTTTCTGCAAATGAGGAATTGTCACCTTGAATGAACTTGTCCTGCAGAAGAAATGAGATGCACGTGGCTGAACGCATGAGAAATGCTCCCCCCGTTATGGTCCATGGCAAAATTCTCGCTCCAACTCTGTTTTTAGGGAGGAATCCCAAGTAAAGTAATGTGGTTTCTTTTCCTTTTTGTATACAAAGCATGTTCCCAAGAACAAGCAGCTTTATGAAGGGACTGGAAAGACGAACAAAAGCTGGTGGGAAGAGAATAGCTGTGTTTCACGTGAGAGGGACGGAGGCTGGGGACAGAGAAGTAGGCTGCATGCGGGGATGTGTACAGATGGCTGTGGGGAGGGGGCTGTAGGTAAGATGTCCTGCAGCGGCCTTTCCTGGCTCCGGCACATTTCATAGAACTGGGATTTACCTGCAAATAGCATCTCTAAGTGAGCGGCCAGAACGAGGCCGGCTACTTGGTACTCTGCAGCCACCAGAGGGAGCGAGATGCTCGCTGGTGGGGTTTTGTGCACAGCTCTCCCTGCAGGGCTGGACCCCGCCACTTCCCAGCGCCTCAGAGGAAACCGAGCAGACAAATGTGCTTCCAAACAAGTCAGGCTTTGAGCTGCAATTGCTTTACCACATTTTCAAGCAGCAGTGTGTTTTTCCACACTGGCTGCATGTCCAAATGGGTATGAAAATACATGCTTCAGTGGCGGGTTCGGTGGTGGATGCAAGGCACAGACCTTTCAGCGGTAGCAGCCACGGGTTTTCTTGAAGTGACAGCTGTTGGAGTGACCCCAGTTCACCTTCTAACTGGCAACCAAATTCAACAGATAGAGTGATTTGAAGAATTTTAAGGAGCAAAGCATACCTCAGATGAAAACAAACCTAAGCACTGAAGTCGGGGAGCTGGGGGAATCACAAATGCTTCAGCTATTTTGCAAAATCTGGATTCTTTCACACTATTTCACTGACATGGTCAAATATTATTGAATAATCTCCTAAAATGAAATCCTACAGCAAAGAATTGGTCTCACCTGCAACACCTAATGCTTTGTCTACAAGAAATACTAGACTGATAGTGTTGCTTTAAAAATATTTCTGCTAAATGTTTAGAATATTCATTCACTTTATTTTTCGGGAAAAGAATCCATTATGTCTAATAGCAAGGGAAGCAAGAACAACAAATACCAAAAATCTAATGAATGCTCATCATAGCTAAAACAATGACTGGGTTCAGGGCTTGGTTACTCTCTGAACTATGCTATAAATCACTTCTGTCTGGATAAAATGAAATGATGACTTGAGAATGTGTAGAGGGGAGGAGTCCCAGTCTGTGCCGAGGGTGGACCTAGAGGGGTGCAACTGAACTTGAATTCACAAAGAGAGAACTTATCTTTGCATTACTCAAGCCCTTACGAGATCCCTTTTTGTGATATTAGCTTGTCAGTAGTAACTCACGGGAGGGAAGGGAAGGCAATTCAAATGCAGGATTTTCCTATCTAATGGGTAAGTTAATTCATGCTTTAAATTAGGAAATAAATGTTTTATGCTTTGCTCTGTACTTGCAAGATTTGTCTTGCATCAGCCAATTCTAGGACACAAAGGAGAACGAGGTAGTTGCTCTCTTGGAGGCCTGCTTCGATAGCCCCAAGTCACCTACACGTGTCTTCAGATCAAGGTGCTATTGTATTCTTCAAATTTAAATATTTTAAATTCCATGCCTTTTAAAATGGGAACTCTGAAAACTTTGCAGGTGAATATCATCTATCTGTAAAGGTCCATCCAGCTGGGTTTAATTCATTCAGTATGAAGCAGTGGGGAAGTAAAGCACTGAGCACTTCTGTGACCTCGGGGGTTACACAGTAGATCAGGGGCGTAAATAAGAACAGCAGATTTTGCCTTCAGTGCCAACACTGCCTCTATTCTATAAATTATTTCATTCAATATAAGGAGTGAATTAAGAGTTTTTTCTTTACTAGAGTGTTAATCTCTTCTTGGTTTCACTGAATTAGAGGATCATGAATCATGTGTTTGTGGGCGTAGGCAGCTGTACACCAAGTACAACACAAAGAATATTAACAATTTTAATAGCCTGCAAGCAATAACGGTAATATAGCACCTTTCATAGAAAAAGAAATTGTTTCTCAGAATAAGGGTCCTTTGGAACTTATTTGGAGTGTGATTACTTCTAAATCAAGGGATTTAGATCCATTTGTCGTATGCCCTATATAGCACATAACTCTTGTAGCAGTTCTATACATTCCCCTGTTTAAAAAGGAGAAACTGAGGCACCGAGGTATTACATAAGTATGAGTAAAAGTAAAATGATTTTTTTTTTCATCAGAGCATGTATCAAGGGAGTTTGACCTGTGTTTTATTAAAATGTGAAATATTTTTGCATGAAACTATGCACATCAATCTTCCAGAAAGCTTATCAGGAGCTCTGGGAGTTCTTAGGCTCAGCAGTTGCAGTCCTCTCTCACTTAGAAGGCAAGAGTGAAGGTGTGCCCCACGTCAGCAGGCAGTGCACAACATGGTATTTTAAGAGTAGCATGGGACTGCTCTGTGACAGAACTATAAGTTGTCTGCTCGACTGCACGATGCCAAATAGCCGTGCTATCAGTGACAGTCCTTCAGTATACTTTACTATCTGACAAGGCTAAAAGCAAACTAAAAATCAATAGTGCTTTCTCTGACGTTTGCATTAACTTACCCTTTGCAGATTTAATGATTTCTCTGAGCATTAAAAGTCCGTCTAGAATGATTTATCTCTTCGTACTCCAAAAGCAGTCATTGCAACACTTCACAATGGTTCAGCCTGTGGCTGTATTCCTTTTGCCATCCCACAGAACAGTGCACAGTATTTGCTTGGAAATGCAGCCAGAAGAGAAGATAGTCTTGATGTGCAACTTCCGATACTTTTGGAGTGAAAAGTCACCTTTTAGGGGATCCAACACCAACAATATAACAAAGTCATTTTAAATGTAGTGGCCCTCCCACCAGAGCCAAAATCTATCATTGTTTCTATATTCTATTCTGTCTATATCAAAAACTAAATTGAAGCCTTTCATTGCATGCTTAGATAAGATCATTCTGAGTGAATGATCTTATGTTTTAGGAGATGACTTTTCGGAAGATTAAATGTTACATGGAAAATGTGAGAATTAACAGAGGAAATCCCTGGTTAAAAACTGAAAGCATTTTTAACAAAGAAATCAGAAATGAGCAGTTGAAGTTACTTTTTCGGTTTTATGTTTTTGTTGAAAGAGTTTTCTTGGACACTTTCAGCTTCTCTATTTTTAGTCTGCAGCCATTCCATTTTCCCTAAAAATACCTTTGCTTATAGCATAGCCTGAGAAAATGGAGTGTATAGAACATTCCGTGTGTTACCACGTGGGCAATATTTTTACCATGTTCATCTTCTGTGCCATTAACTTTCTGAACAATTTACAAGAGCCTAAAGCAAACATACTTTTTCTTCTTGGTTCCATTAACTTTGAAATTTAAGAGACTTCACTTATTCCATTTTTGGAGATTGGTTTATTTATTTATTTTTTATTAACAAAGAAGAACTTGATGTAGGACAATCCCAAAGATTCTGAACACAGTCTGAATACTGCTAACTGATGCCCACTGACTTCACTGCATTACCCAGGGAGCTTGACTTTCTTTTGGTGATGTTTCTCAGCTTTAATATCTGAAACGTGACAACCTCAAAAGCTGTAGAAGCAGATGTGTGAAGGAGTTCATCCAAACATTCATCATAGATCCAAACAGATACGCCTCCTGACAGAGGTACCTTTGCACAACAGTGGCAGGGGACACTGGGGGCTGGACCTGTGCAGCCAAATACTGAAACAGCTCCGTCTCCCAGTACAAAGAGTCCTACCAAAGTTGTAGTATCTAAAACTCCGATGTACCACTGCAGTGTCAATATTTAGGCTGGAGGAAGTTGTGCTGGGCATTAGCTGTGCTAATGCACCACTTCAAACTGTACTCAAATTCTAGAGGTTATGTCTGATATCGCCGAGTACCAGAGGAGTACCTCCAGTTCGTTCTCACTGAGATACGTGATTTCTGAAGCAATTAGGAAAACTAGTCATTGTAATGATCAGCATTGGTTATCGACACACTTTTAAAAAGCAAATCCAGCGGCAGTGTTACAAGGCTCCAAATATTTCCCTTTGGGGGACTGCTGCACTCGCTGATATAATTCCACCTGACATTTTTCCCATCTTATTAACAAGGCGAGTGAAATGTCAGAAGCCATTAAGTCAAACTGTGCTGCATTCCCTAAGGACACCACACTTCTCTATAGCCAGAGAAACTTGTAAGAGGGTAGAAAGATCGCTTTAGAGTGAATGACCGGGATCACTTACCATGAACGGGACTGTGGATATTTTACAGGAGATTGGTTTCTGTAATGAATTTTTGTCATCCTGCAAATGTTCTTTGCATACAGTAAAGCGTACAGACCTTTTCAGCATATACTTCATACCTAAAAGGTGAAAACAAGTCCTTTGCATCAGAGGAGATTTTACCCCATTGGTTCAAGGATCTTTGTCAACATTTTGTTTCATTCTGCTCTTCATATGGGTGTGAAACAACTCGGTACTGCTTGAATTTACAAAGGGGGTTGCCTTTGTTTAATGCAGGATTGAAAAGGCTGACTGATCTGACCACAAAGAGAGCTCCACAGAGAAAGTGTTAGGGCCTAACTTACAGTTGTTTCCACTAGACTGCCCCACTCTGGTTTTCCATTTTTAATTTGAAAAAGAATAAAAAGGAAGGAACTACATGCACATTCAGATATGGGCTTGTACACACAAACTTAACTTGTCGCTATTTTCATTTGAACACAGTGCAAGATTCTAGTCTTCCTTTTTATGCCTCAAGTCCTGAGCTATCTATCATTCCTTGTCCCTTTGTGCTCGTTAATGCTGTCTGGTTCCAGGGCAGAGATGAATGCATTTTGGGGAGTAATTAGTTTTGCAGGTAGCCAGTTGTTCAGAAGTAACCTGTAGGATGGGGAGTACCACGATTGCCGTGATGGTGTACGTAATTTAATGAGGCTGCGATGTACTTCAAAGGACAATTCTCAAATGTACTGTCTGACCTTTTAAGCATTTAGTTATATTTTCTGTGAGGTATTTTTATGGTAAAGAACAGCAGAGGGGTTTAATAATTATTTCCATTATCTCTGTCACTCATCAGATACTTGGAATTTCCACCGACAAAAACCCTTCCTTCAAATTTACATCCTTGGAGTGTGTGCAGCAACAGTCAGCGTGGTAGGTGGGTGAAGGGCAACGATTACCAATGGCTGTCTTGTGGTTTTGTCTCTGCAGGAAAAAAAAAAAATAATAATTAAAAAAAATCTAGGTTGTTTTTCCCATTGTGTTCAGCTTGTATCACATCAAATAAGCTAGTAAAGCCCAGCAAAGCAGCCTGTAACATCTTCGTGGCCTCCCTTATCAAAGCAGCCTAAGGAGTCATTAAAACACCTTCATGTCCAGTTAAGTTCGCTGTGCCCTTGTTTGTAAGTTGTTTTCTTGCTGGGTATGTATTTGGTATCAATTTGCATTAAGTCCTTGCAAGTACACAGTCTTCTTTGGTCTGGAAAGGACATTCAGCCCATTAGTACCCATTAATATTACAAAGTTAGCAGCAAAATGAATGTGGGTCATTTTTATTTTTATTTTATTTTATTTTTTACTCTCTTACGGGTAAAATGAACTGGAGGGGTTTTATATTCAAAAACTACGTGTGTATAAACATTAGCTGTCAGTTGTTTTGGTTGCTGTATGCCTTCTTGCCGCTGTTGAATCTGGCCAGATAAACAGTGTTTGAGAAGAAATCTGTGTCCAGCTGTACTTGCAACTTTCTTACATGTAAGAAGAGCCATTCTGGGTCATGCCAAGGATGAATCTAGTCCCAAATCTATCTCATACCTAGTGGGTACAGAGCATATCCGTTTGACAGCTTAGGAGAATTCTCACTTTTAGTTGCCTTTAATTTGCTTTCCAGCTGTGCTAGTACTGGGCTGGAACAAAACTACGTAGAGGACGAGCAGCTGACAACAGTGGCTGGATACCAACTGCTTCCTGGGGGAGAAGGGAAACATAATTAACAGTGGTTCTTCTGTGAGTGCTTATGGTGACTGTAAATGGTTGATAATAAGGTAGTGACCACGTGTCTGAGAAAGCCATGTCAGCCCTAGAGCAGCTGATGGAAGCGGTCTGATGGGTTTAGGCTGCTCTCATTTGGCTGTTGAACTGCAGTGTCTCAAGTTTTCAAATTCAATCACTGCTGCTGTCATGCTGATTAATTTTGATGTGATTTCCCTCCCAGTTGCATGGCAGCAGCAACAGCAGCAGCGGGCAGGTATAATACAAGCTTCAGTTCACAGTTTCTATTATTCTTTTGTAAGACAAAGGAATATATCCCTCTTCCTCTTTCGCTTTTTCAGTCCATTTTAGATGCAAGATCAGAGGGAAAAATGTCCAAAGGTGCCCCCTGGCTGCATTCATAAAAACCCGTCTGGTCATAGCAGGGGGAGGTATTTCTCAGAGGAATAATGTGCTGAAGCCAAGATGGTAAATATCAGAATAAAAATGGGATTCTCTTTCAGAGATGTTGTTCGCCACTTGATTTCAGTGTTTGATTGATTAACTTACTGTTAGTCATTCAAGTCTGAACACTGGTTCACGTGACACATGGCTTATGTAGGTAATTAGGAAACCCCTCTGCAATCGTTGTGTGCAGCCTGGGACACGACGTGTACCTCAACTCAGTGAGGCATAAGCCCGGGATAACAACTTGCGTTCACAGAGAACTATGCTTAATTAGCTGCTCACAAACATGAATGAGGATGGACAATTTTCTGTTTCATTCTCTTGTAAGTAATGATTTCTTATGATATCTGAGTCCTTCATGTGTGTCTGGACTGTGATTGCTCTTTCTTTTTAATTCCATTGTTCAAGCTGTTCTGGGAAGTTTTGAGCATTCTTAGGAGGAGAGCTCAAAGTTTCTTGGGGAAAGATGCTATTTCTTCCTGTACTAGGCAAAGAGTTTAATTATTTGTTTAGTTTTCTACTGTTTGCCACGTTATAAAACTGGCAGCACTCTAAAGGTCTGGGAGCATCATGGCTTGTCACTCTCTGTTTTATTTGAGTTTCTCTTAGTGATATCCTGAACAGAGAGTTAAAGGGATTGAAAGCCAGAGCTTTGTGACTTTAATCCAAAGCCTGCCTCCTGCTATGCTTATTCAAGTCACACAACTGAGAAGGGATGGGGGAAGACACTTTAATTTCCTCATCCTCCACAAAAGGATTTGACACAAAACCTCCTTGCTCATTTTCAAGGGTTAAGTGAGATGGATTTGCTCTTTCTACATGCACGTATACTTTATCATAAAGAATAACTTTCGTAGCTTCTGCCAGTTCCAGGACTGCAGTGTGCTAGATATTGTAAAGTAATTGAAAATAAAAATGAACAGGATAAAGTAGGGATGCTCACTAGTTCTCTGACTAGGAAATTGTTACCCTCTTTGTTTCATAAGCATGTGTTTTCATACTGATTGTGTCCCTCGCCTTGGGGGAGCCTTGGAAACAAGGATCATCACTAAAGAGCCGATAGCTGAGCTTTGATCCATGTGGAATCCCATCTGTGTGGAGAGAAGTGTATTTATTTATTCATGGCATCCCCACCTAATTGGGAAGTTTGTGCTTTTTAAAAGCTCTGTGAAGTAGAACTTAGTACTGGAAGTGCTTTTGGAACACAGGTAGGAAAGCTGTGACAGCTTTGCCTGGGAGCATTAAAGAAGCACATCTTAGAAACAAAGCTTTATTTCTGAGACTTCTCACTGGTGGAGCAGCTCTGTTATACATTAGTGTCAACTGAAGCCAAGCAGAAGCTCCTGATGTGTATTAGCTGCTGTGAAGTTCTTTACCTCCAGATTTGTTAAGTAAGTGCTTGTCTGCAATCTGGTGTCCCAGTTACTACAGCCAAAAGCTACGGCAGAGCATGCAGGTAGAATGACATTCCAATGCCAGGAGTTGCAGCAGGTAGTAGGTGTGTGATTCGGCTAAGGTGTCTCAGTGCAAGCAAGAACTAGAGGCTCGCTTTGTTCCCTGCATTTGCTTCCCTTCACAGATCCACGCATCAGTGAGGCTCGCTCTGTGCTGCTGCTGCTGTTTTAGCAAACACCTCTCTAAAGGGAGCACCTGCGAGAACACCACCACCAAAATTATGTATCTCGTTTTCCTGCTTGGAGTGATTGGGGTGTCTTTAGGAGGCCACTGGAACAGGAAGCAATGAAACTCAGGAACTACAGGAGTACGGTAAAACTCCCTGACAGCTTCTGGCAGGAGCCCACGATGGTTGTGGAGTGACCGCTGTCCCACAGGGCACAAGAGGGTGCTGTGCACTTAGCAGATAGCTGGCCAGGCCCTGTGTAGAGTAATACAGGTTACTGTATCTGAGTGATGCAAATAAAAGATTAAAGAAATAAAGCTTTACTATCTTATTAGGTAGAAAGCTTTTCAGAATCTCCTTTGTGCCAGCCAAAATTGCCTGAAATGTTTGCAAGTGAAAGAAGCTTCAAAAAGATTAAAGAGAATTTCTGATCTTTGAGGGAAACAGATGAGGTACGGAAATAAGCAGGAGCTAGGGAAAGAATGGAGCTACAACAGACAAACTGGAACAGGAAATGTTATACAGAGGAAGACAGGTCAGAGAGAAACTCAGAAATCTAAGCGGCAAGAGGAAGGTGTCAGACCCTGGCAGGTGGCCTGCGATGGCAGGCACTGCAGCTGGTCCCGTCTGGCAGAAGATCAGTGCTATGTGCTGGCACTGAAACGCTTGTTTGCCTGGATGCTCTGCGCCTGTTTGACAAGCCGGTGGGATACCTAACCCAAAATAATAATCTATAGCCTCCTACCAGCCCCTCCACAAACATCTCAGAAGGGAAAGCTCCACAGATACCGTGGAGAAATTGCAAACTGCATGCAAACTGCTGTGAAAATAGTGTTGCTTAGAGTGCTTCCCTTATACCAACAAGAATACACACAAACAGCTGAGAATGGAAACGTCCCTTTTGTACAGAAAGGAGCAGGAGCTGGAGCAAGGGCTGGAATTCAGGGAAGCTGAGTCCTGTTCCTACCTCTGCCACTAAGATGTTCTTGGATCTTTCACAAATCGTGCCTTTCTGTCTGGAGCCTCCCATCTGTGAAATAGGCGTAATAATGCTGAGACATCTTAGAAGAGAAAATGTCAGGGTCTGATTTCCTACATTTGATAGGAAAAAACAAAGAGTCTGCACAGGGGGACCCGTAAGTGCTGGGTATTGATAACTTCACTGGAGAACTGCCTCGGAATGTAAAGTGAGGCACGCCACTACTGCAAGACACTGTGTCAGTTATGCTTGTCAGTCACTCTGGCTCCACTGCCCATTAGGAAGAAGTTATGTAAGAGGTCTGGTGATTTTGGAAGGTTTTAATTGTCTTTGCTGCTGTACTTTAGAATTTAACGGAGCATAGTACTAGCTAACTAAGGTGGTTCTGTGCATGCTAGAAAATCATCCCTGTGTAGGGTTTTCTCAAGTGCTTGTGTGTGTGTGAACTTGTGTGTGTTTTGCAGCACAGTTGGAAGTGCTGCCTTGGCTTCTGTCCCATCCATGACTGTTCCCTCTTTGTGCCCACCCTGGCTTTCTATCCAAAGTTCCCTTTTAGCAACTAGATTTCGTCCTTTATACATCAGGCCAGTACTCTCAGCTCGTGCTGCGCACCTTCAACAAACACTGCTGTCATCAAAAGTGCTGAGGCTAACGAGAAAGGCTTGGAAGGAAACAGACTTCCACTGGAAGCATGCAAAAGGTATGCTCCCTGAGTTCACCATAAGCCATAACACAAAGCCCAAGTCTTGTGCAGCGTAACGTGTTTGAAAAAACAGGTGATATTGTGGCATTTCACTCTTAAGTCTGTAACAACGCTAAATAACAGAATGACACAGCAGTGCCTGGCACTGTCTGGTGGAGCAGGTGCCTGGCACAGTCTCAGCTTCAGGTTGCTGTTTAAGGAGGGTCTTTGCTGAATGAAAGGGGAAGGGGAGGGGTCTTCTTTTACAAAAACAGTACCACTCACTGAAGGAGAGGGTGGTACTGCTTTCTGTATGTAAATGGGGGTCTTGGGAGGATAAGATATCATGGATGGAATTTTTTGTACCCTGTCCTGAATGAATACTCTGAATTCAGTTAGGAAATGACCTTAAATCAACATCACTGGCCTCTCTTTGACCTGGGAATGAGCTTGCCAAAGGCATTTGAGTTCGTGCTTTAATCTTCAGGATGTACACACCAAAATACCATCTGTCTTTTTAGAAAAATCCTCGTTCATAGCACATAGGTCCCAAGCACTAGAGTCCCATTTTGTCTGCTTACAGGATGTGTGTAAAGAGGGAGTGATGGAGTTAAAAGTTAAGCCTGCAGCTGGCAGAGATCCTACCTTTCTGGGTGTGGATTTGGGGGTGTCACAAAAACACAGATGCCTTCTTGCAAAATCATCTCTGCTGATTGAAGCAGAGATGCAGGAGGCAGGTGGATTGATTGTCAGTTATTTTTTTGCCCTGCAAATGAAGAAAAACCATTAATTTTTAACTAGCTAAAGGTCTGATCCACATTTTTTGCTTTTATCTGGCCTGAAGGACATTACTAGTGCCATATTAGAAAGTAGCTGGTTGGGTTATTAAAACAGGAAAACAAACACCCTCATTTTTGAGACCATATTCTTTGTTGCTGCAGTAGATTATTCTCATTGATTAAAAGATAATGAGTCATTTAAATACTGTTAATATTCTTGCCCTAAAAGCTGGCAAGGCATCCAGAAACAGCACAAGTTATTTCTCCTTGTCCCTGCTGCTCTTCCGCTCCTTATTTTACAAATGAAAGAGAACAGAGACCTTAGCAGTCAGCCGGATCCTTCTGAACCTCACCTGCTTTTCTCTCGGGTGTTGGTCACTGTGATGTAGGCACATGTGAAGAAACAAAACCATTTTTTTCATCAGGGTGCATTACCTGAAGGGCTTTTTAAACGTAAGCTGTTGCTGCCAGAGTCACAGGATTAGGTGTGATTTCCCATTTGCTGGAATATACAGCAAATATGCTACCAGGCTCTCAGCTTTTTTTAGCTCACAAAAGCAAGGGAGTCCTTTGAAAGGTCCCCGGCTTACCCAATCATCGCTCTTTCCCTTGCATTGTACGGCATTATCATTCTCTGACAGTGTAAATCCTCACATATGCCTGCCTCCCTCTCCCCTTCAGTCACTGTCTCCCTCCC
The DNA here is from genome assembly GCF_011077185.1 of Oxyura jamaicensis. Taxonomy (NCBI): domain Eukaryota; kingdom Metazoa; phylum Chordata; class Aves; order Anseriformes; family Anatidae; genus Oxyura; species Oxyura jamaicensis. The sequence goes on along the minus strand of NC_048913.1, from coordinate 5,992,741 downwards.
CCTGCCGAGCCCGCTGCCATCGGATCGGGGATGATATGTGATCTCCTGGAGACGAGCACACACACACACGAGTACCAGGCACCGCTGCTCAGCTAGGCAAAATGTCCTTCTCTTAGAAGTGGTGCTCATCACAGCTTTCAAATCCTTGACGATGTTGCCATGCTTTCCTTTCTGCCTTCTGCCTTTTTCTGTCTTTGTCTGCCTGCTCTTCTTACCCGGGGGTCATTTTTGTCCTGCTGTCTGTAGCTGTATGGACTACCACACCATAGACTGCCGGGACCAAGGACTCCCAAGTGTTCCTAATCCATTTCCATTGGATGTACGGAAACTTCTTATAGCCGATAACAACATTCAGGCGATACCAGCTGACTTCTTTATATTTTATGGAGATCTGGTCTATTTGGATTTCAGGAATAACTCCCTCACCTCTTTAGAAGAGGGCACTTTTAGCAGCTCTACCAAGCTGGTGTATTTAGACTTAAGCTACAATAATTTAACACAGCTTGATGCTGGGATATTCAAGTCAGCAGAAAAACTGATAAAACTGAGCCTTGGAAACAATAACCTGGTGGATGTGGATGAGGCTGCTTTTGAGAACCTGGAACAGCTCCAAGTGTTAGAACTGAATGACAACAACTTGCAAAGCCTCAACGTGGCAGCCCTGGAAGCGCTGCCCTCCCTGCGGACTATACGCTTAGAGGGCAACCCTTGGGTGTGTGACTGTGACTTTGCCAACCTTTTCAGCTGGATACAGGACAATGCATCCAAGCTCCAGAAAGGTAAAGCTCGGTGGCTCACAGCACAGTGTGCACGTTGCTTTGTGCGTGTCTCGGAGGGAAGGAGGGTTGTTGGTCAAACTGTCTGTGCGTCCTGCCTGCAGTGACCTGAACTGCCTTTTGGTCAAACTGTAATTGCATGCTTTCAGCAAAAGAGGCCATTAAAATGACGTTGGTTTCTTTTTAGCAGCAGGTCTTTCTCCCAGTTAAGAAATAAGCTTTAAAAAATAAGCCGTAATAATTTCAATTTATAGACTAAACCCACATAGGCAGTGAAGGAGCCTTTTCAAATCCATTGTGCCCAGAGCTGATTCTCTTCCAGACTTCGGTTTCTTTCTACAGTAAGCCCTTTGAGCAGCTAAATATTCTGTGCCAGCTCCTTAGGAAAGCTGATTTTCCTCACATTTTACCCATCAGCTACAAAGCTGCTCCAGAGGAGTTAAATCCCCAGTTAATGCAGCTGTGGTTGTCAGCCCTTTCCCAGAACTATTTTGTTGTGATATTCTGAAACTCTGTTCAATAGCTTGATTATGGTGTTTTTACTGAAATAGCACTTCTTCCAATATTAGGAATAAATTTAAATGGTTCTGGAACACCCCAAAATACAGGATATATAATTTGGTATTTGGGCCAGTAATTTTCAGAAGAGCATGGAAAAAGCAGACTGCCCCGTGTCCCTGGGAATCCAAGGTTTTGCTCCTCATTTCCCACCTGACCCCAAAGCCATCCTTAACCCAGCTTTAGTAGGAGATCTCCTCACAGTTCCTGCCTCCCAACAAGCCCTGGAGCATAAACTCCTGCCATTGAGCTGCCCAGCTGCCAGCAGCAGGGCAGCTGCTGGGAGCAGAAAAGCTTGTAAGAGCTGCCAAGGGTGTACAGGTGTACACGAAATCACTGGGGTCTGGGCTTTGTCCAAGGGATGACGTCCCTGCAGAAGATGGTGAGAAGTAAAAGGCTGGGGGAGAGTCTCAGGAGAATGGGCTGAGGTTGAATAAATGGTTGGTTGGCTTCAGATGCAAAAGGAGAAAAACACTACCCAGAAGTTTCAGAGGTCTTTTGTCTCCTCTCTTGATCATCAGTTTGCAATCACTTATTCAAGCTCTTCCTATGCTCATGACCTTGGCTGGCGTTTTTTATTATACTCATCTAGGTCACTTTAAATATTCTTAGCTGTGAATGATAATAATAGTAATAATAGTAATCAGTCATTTGAGGAAAAAGTGGTTTTTTTCCCTGTCTGCCTCAGTGAAATCTTTACCCTTTGTACACCAAACCTTGGCTGTTTCCCCACCTTGCCAGTGCTCTAGTGAAAGTTCAATCTGAGAAGTATTTGCCCATCTCTCCTGCTTGCTGCTCTCAGCCAAACACCAGCTCACTTCCCCATGAAAAGTTCATGGGGAAATAAAGTTCACTTCCATCTTTTCGTGAACTTTAAGCTCCTTCCCCTTTGTCCAGACTGAGTCTGCTCTGATAGAGCCTGTTCCAGCCCATCTCTCTTTCTTTTCTGTCCTGTCAGTGTTTTTAAGTTTATCTGAACTTCTTATGTCTGGCAATCTCAAGTACCTCAGCTTTTCCATATCGGTGTCAGTGTTCCCCAGCCTCTTGCAAGCTTACAGATGTTTTCTTACAGTATTTTAGCTCACTGAAAGTAACGGAAACTGTGTTTCAGTCAAACAACCAAAAAATAGTAATTTACCAGCCTGTCCGTACCTTTCGAAGTTTCAGTTTGGTTTGATTTGGGAAGACAAGGAGGAAAGAAGCAAATATTTAAATGGTTGCTTTTCAGAGCTGCCCTCCTGCCCATTGCCTGAGCAAATGCTCTGCTTTGCGTTTCCTCCCAGGTGCAGATCTACCGATTCCTTTGCAGCCAGCCTTGTCAGTGAGGCTTCAGAAGAGTGCGCAAACTCAGCCTTTTCCTTGCTCCTCGTGAGCTGCTGTCACAAACAATGCTGGCTGCCTCCTTTAATAGAGTAGTAAGACATTATTCCTGAAGGTGAGGGCAAAACTAATCCCCAAAAGAAAAGACCCTCTCGATGATATTTTAAAACAACATGGCCACAGCTCAGTGCCTTTCAAAACAACTTTTGGAAAGTCCGCGTAGAACTAGTTCTTAGGATTGGGATTTGATCGGGTTTCATACACAGTCTTCAGTTTTTAATGAAGTTGCGACATTTTACCAATTAGGAGCTAATCATGTCAGCATTATTTGTCTGCTTGTACTTGTCCAAAGCCCTGTTTGCGTGGCATTTCTGGTGGTATCACATCTTCCCTGGGAGGAGGGGGAAGAGCAACTCAAAGACCGAACATTCAGACTCGCTGGCTTCCTCATGGTACTGCTATCAGGTTGGAGGCGAGTATTCTTGCAGCAAACACATCAGGATAAGTAGGGCAGCAGGCATTGTCTGGGAACACTGCAAAAGAGAAATACAAGAACAAATTTTCAGGGTCCAAGAAAAGAACTTCCTTCTCTTGGTTGTATATTTGTCTCTTTTAATGCTGCAGAAGCTCTAGCATTTCCATTGCATGCTCTCTACGAATGGAAGACAGAAGGATGGCAAAAAGAGTTGGCTGGGGTGTTTCTTCTCTTGATTTTCTTTAAGAATAAGCTGTGATTTATGCTACAGAGCAGTTTTGTGACAGACTGATGTTCCCCAGCCTTTAAATGACAAACTTTGTGACCTGGATTTACTGAGAAGGGAAAGAATATGGAAGGGTGAATGACAGTAACTTGCATCAGAGATCCCCAGCGTGTTCACACAAAGAGCTGCAAAGAAGCTAAAGGCTCTGTACGCTGTCATGTGTGTCTTCTGCTGGATTGGGATGCTTCAGAAAGGACTAGAAAGGGAAAAGGTATGCCAAAGTGGAAAAGAAACACACTCCAACCATCCTGTGGATGAAGTAGGATCCAGGTGTGCAATTTGGATGTCAGCCCCTGGGGAGTCAGAACCAGTAGCAACAGAAGATAAATGGCTGGGAGAGATACACCAGCAGGCTTACGTGTAGGGACTTCATTTGGATTCTTCACTTCCAATGACACTTAAAATAGTTTAATGTGCCCTGTCTGCATGTCTGAGAGAAATCACCCAAGCTGGAACTGTTTACGAAGCCTAGCCACTGTTCCACCTTTTAATTTTAGCACTGTAGGAAAATGTCATGCTGGTCAAACCTGCCCTTGGTTTTTGCAAAAGAAATACCAGCTTGCTTTAAAAATTGGAGTTTTGTCAATCAGTACGGAAATCTCAATAACTGATCCTGAAACTCTCTACCTCTGCAATTAAGGCCTCTGGAGAACTCAGTGATCTGAACAAAAGGCATACTTCAGCTCATTAGCTTTGCAAAAGCCAGGTCTGTTTTCTTTCTGGCATGCTACCAGAAAAAGCTTGTGAAGTTACAACTGCTGCTGAGCTGCCTGACTAGCTGACTGGAAAGCCTCATTCCAGCTGTGCTGCCTCTGCAAATCTAGCTTGTCGCTGCACACAAGCAGCTGGGATTTGAATCATTTTACAGATCCCAGCATTTATGCATCCAACCTAAATTTCGAACTAAAGCATTGATTGGCAATAAGGAACTACTCTCACACGCCAAATTTGCAGGCAGACTTAATGAAGAAACTGCCCTAAAAGTTTTGCAACAAAACGTGGCGTTCTACCTGCTTTAAAAAAATAGGAAAGCAAATACAGTTTTCTATTTGTAAGACAGATACCAGTAATGGAGTTTTCATCTTACTTGAAAACCAAACAACATTTTTACCCTCTGATTTGGTTAATAATGGATTAAAGAAACAAAAGAGTGTGCATAATGCAGTGTAGAGGAAGGAACTGTGAAGGTCAGTGAAATGGTGCTAAGTGGAGAACACGTAACCGTTGTTTTTTGCCATGAGAAGACACAGAGCGTTCGCTGTGGGTCACAATGAGACAGTTAAGTTTGAAAACTTAGAAATATTTTCTGAGGAAGGGTGAGTTTGATTTTACAGGCATTTGATAAGCCTGAGTGGCAGCATGATGGTTGATGATGCACATTAAAAGCTTCCCAGTAGGAGGAGTATGGAGATTAAGAATACTGGGTAATCTTTTTTGGAAATAGAAAAGCTTCTGTAAGATCTCTGTCCCTCTAAAGACAGTTGTCCTTTCAAGGAAGGTTTTATTGCATGTTGGGGCAAACAAATTCTCAGAACAAAGAATATCTTGAAAAAAACAGAAGTCTAACTTGGTCTTGAATGTGTTATTCAAAGAATTCAAGGAAATTACCTATCTGAGGTGTGTGCTACTATGTTCTAGTCTCTACTTGCATGTATTTGTTCCATAGAATCCTAATTTCTGATTATGGAAGGGCTTTCTTCTACTTTCAAACTTTGTGCACTTTTCCTTTCCTGCCTTGTCTCTTAACCTCATTTTTCCAATAATACTGTTTGAAACTCTGGGCTCATCCAGCAGAAGGTTGTGGGCGTCCATTACCTGCAGAACTGAGTTTCGGAAATGCTGCCATTCACGCGCTTAAGTACAGCAAGTTTTGATGGAATAAGTTTTTGGTGAAAGGTGCTGTTTAGAGTGCACGACACTACAAAAGAAAATCCTCAAATCCTTCTGAGCATCTCATCTCAAAGGTAGTAGACTCAGCTAAAATGCACACAGGAAAAGCAAATGCAGGGGGTCTGCAGTCGACATATTAGAGTGCTTTGTAGAAATCTGCTGCTGATTTTTTACTTTCTGTGAACATGCTTTGGGCAGCTGTGCCTTGTTTGCTAATGACTAATGCATTTTTAACGACTTTTAATTAGTGCTTAATTATTCCTTGGTGTGACAGAGTGTCTCCTTTCCATCATCTGGGACTGTGTTTTCCTCCACATTTAATCAATTGTTGCTCCACTTTGGAAAGTTTTGTGCACAAGATTACAGATCCTTAAGAGACCCAGAGCATTCTTAGAGCGCCAGCGTTGGTACGGGTTTTATTTAGCTACTTCCAGGACTTCTGTAGCTGGTACCTCCCCACTACGGAGGGATAGTTAAACCGTGGTAAAGTGCTGTGGTTCCGTGTAAAGACCATCCATGCAAAGAATAGGAGGGAAGGATGGTAGTGAGAGGAGAGGCAGGAAAAAAGCTAAGAGCAGGGGACAGTGAGACGGTAAGCAGCCTTCTGGAGCTGGATACCCAAACTGAATTCAATACAAGAAGCAGTAGTTAGGAGATTCAGAAGTGAATCAGTGCAATGAGAATGGAATTGGTTTTGTAAGCCTGTTTGGAAAGGCTGGGCCACGAGCTGATCATCTCTTGGTTCTCCATGTCCTTTTATAATCCCATTCCAATCCAAGATATACTACTAAATAAATTTATTCTGCAAATAAAACAAATAACATCATGCTTCTGTAGTCCAGGCCCTTACAGTAGCCCTTAGGGGCTCACTGAGAATGGTAAACATTGTCTTCAAAACATAGCATCATAATTATAGGTGACTACAAGCTTCATATAACCTTCTAACCTAACGAAAAGCTGGTAAAACGACTCAGCTTTTTGTAAGTCCTCCTGACTTACCGTTCTTTATCAGTACCTATGTTCATCTGCTATGTAGACAAGGCTGCCTTAATTTTGTGTGCTAATATAGAACCAGAGCAAGCTTCTGCTAACCAGGACAGACTGTTCTGTCCATTACAGCTCGGTTCTTCCCAGGATATCATGCACATGCTAGCACATCACTAGTACAGAACATAATATCCAGTTTTTGGAAAGGAATTAAAAGCCCCAAGAATGCCCATTCAGCAGCTTTTATTCTCTTCATGCAGAAACTCCAAAGGGAAATAAGATTACCTAACAAGTGCAACAGATCTGTTTCTATATATACGTATATATATAAAAATACATAAGGCGATATCCAAGTCATTTTCAGTAAAATGATCTGGCTGCCACTGCCTTTTCGCTGTTTCTTCCACCCTGAGGTTTTTTGGAGTACTTCCATCTTTCGGGATTTGAAGATGTGAGGACAGTTTGCAGTGTGGCACCTAATGTTAAACTTGACAGTTTGCTTCAATGGCTAAATATAAAGTACCTTCTGATGTTAAACTAGGAGACTCTAGGGCATTTGGGCATTAAAAAAAAATATTTAGGGGTCTAAATATAGGTTTCAGGTTTTTTTAAGCCTTACTTTTCTGATAGCTTGAGGCTAATTTTAATGAAACTCCATATCTCTTCAGAAGCAAGGCCTCTCTCACTGCTTATTAATAGATCTAATACATTAGTGATGATGTTTAAGTAGACTAAAGAGAACTATAGCTGGAGGGAAAATACCATACAGGAAATAAAACACCACACTTAAACATTTCAAGTCAGTGTAAACTACATTCAGTGCCATGGGAGAACAGCTGAATTCCAGCCAAAAAGGCAAATATCAATTTTATTTTTCCTAAAATATTTGAATAGCATATTATAGTGCTCTTCCAGTTATTGTAATGAACACATTGACATTAAACACACTTACGTTTATGGCTTGTTTTATACATTGCTCTGCATGTAGTCCTGTACATATCAGTGCATGTATGAGTGGGCATTGTTGTAATCTCATACTAGTGTGCATTGCCATACATTGTTAGATTATACATGATTATATATATGTTTCTTAAATAGTTGTATTATGTGAAGTCTACAAATACCCAATAGAATTGGGGTTTCCCTTTCTTTTTCTTTTTTTAAACTCAGCCTCCAAAATAGAGCAAGATTTCCAAGCTACAGAGGGTTAACAGGCAAACACCAGAATACTGAAGTAATAATGAATTTCGGAAGTTGTCCAATAAAAGGTACAGTTAGCATAGGTATTAAGAAATCATGACACAAGGAGTCCTTCAAATAGCCAGGTCGACCTGTGTAAGTGATACGTGCTGCTGCTTGTCTTTAGCCAGTGGAATATTAAACAAAGGCACAACTCACAATGCAGTCAAAATATCAGGCAAACAAAAGAGCAAACAAAACAAAGCAAAACGAGACAAAATCCCATGCTTCTCCCTTTAAAAAACTTGACACTCCCCACATAACTTAGATATCTGTTCCTCTGGGAACAGACCCATATTTCAAGTCATTTTTTCAGTATTTAGAGACCAGCCTCTGCAGAATCTAGCACCTGGCCCTTGACTAGGACTTCAAAGCATTCCCAGTTTAAAAGCAAACAATTCATTACAGCTCGGCAGCGTAGTACATCTGCTTCTTCAGAGGACATAGCAGAAAGTAAGAGCGCATGACATTGTCCTTGAGACAGCTGGAGTTTTTACAGATAATGTGATGGCCCTGACCAAAATAACAAGCTGTATATTTATAACGTGCTCACACTTGTTATTTCACTTACAGATTTGTTTTGTATGAAGAAGCAACTCTTTGAACGTGTTGTGGGAGCAATGAGATATATATAACTATCATCAAAGGTTTTCTTGCTGCAATAAATATTGAACCTCCTCGTGATACCCTTTACAAGAAGCCTAACGGATTTTTTAAAAGAATAAATTAAACAGGTTGTACCGAATTAGAAGTGTATCTATATAACAGAAAGTGATACGATTCAAGTGGTCAAAACGTGTGAAAGCAGACCCCTAAGGTTAAATGGCACTGTCCTCCTCTGCAAGGCTTGTGTAGAGGGTGCTCATGTAGAGGGTGCGTGATAACCTGGGATTACTTTCTGCCTAAGCAAAGAACAAAACTGGCCATGTTGCTAGGCACGAATGTAATAGGAGAGGTGGAGCACATAACATCAGTGCTCCACACTCTGGATGCCCATTTCTTAAGGCCAACCTACTGTTATGTAAAACAAAGAAAGTTCCATTCTGCTCTGGAAGGAAGCGGCTGAAATGGCATTGTTTGTGTGTGGTCCTAGGCAGACGTGCCCCTGACCTTCACATTGTGCTGTTCTCAGGTAAGCAATTGGAAGCTCTGGTCTAATACTGGCTGCATTAGTTTGGGAGGAGAAATTCCTTTGTCACTAGAAATAAAGCTGCTAAGCTACTGTTACAAATAGGGGCCCTTCCAAATAGGGCCCCGTTACAAATAGGGGCCCTTCCAAAGTCCTCCAAATTGTATTTGGAATCAAAAGAAAAGGTTCTGTTAACTCTATTGGGTTTTGCAGTAGTGTCACAATACAGCAAAAAATGCCCCCAAAAGAAACAAAAAACCAAAGCAACATTCACTGAGCAGGATGGAATAATAAATGTTCCTCTCTCCCTCAGTCACTGCCATGCTTCCACTGCACTCTGCAGTTGTTCTAGGTTTCCAGTATAGTTTCCAGTATGATTTTAGCAGACTGCCTTGTGCGTGGATAGAAGTCAGCTCATTCACGTCTTGTTGGGCAAATGGTGCGTACGCAGGGTGGGTGAAGCATTAGCTGGGAGCTAGCAAGGCCTCTCCACCGGCCCCTGATTTATGATGTTGTGTTTTGCCTATTGACATCTACTGTTTTCAATGACTAAGAATTCTGCAAAAAAACCTGAGGCTAAGCTAGCACCTTGGAGTGTTAAAAAATAAAGCAAGTAGAAAATTCCTATCGTATCTATTTGGTTTGAGAACATGACCTAGATTTCAGTACCCATTGCTACATGGAGAGAGAAGAGCTTTTTTATATCTCTCCATTGTATAATCAGACTCAAAATCATTACAGTACACTGATTCTCCTAGCAAGAACTATCCTCTAAGTGACTTGGTACGTTGGCGATTCTTTTCGGTTTGTATTCTGTGTGCTGTGATGTTAGGTGAAAGCATCGGGGAAGAGGAATAGAGCTCAGAGCCTACAGGTTCCATTTAGGTCTGTGGCAAAACTGCTGCTGGAAACGCTGCTGAACAATTGGGCTCCTTTCCCTCTAGGATGAGCAGATGCTACAACAACAGCAAGTTATTTCTAGAGGCAAGGGCTGCAGTAAGTAGAGAACGCTAGTTGTTTTTGTTTGGTTGGTTTTGTGTGTGTGTTTTTTTTTTCTTTCCCCCCCTCTCTCTTTGTAATATATTGTTCTTCTGCTTTCCTTGTGGAAGCTTAGATTTGCTACTCCAGCTCTTCAAGGCCACTGCAGCACAGAGATAATTTGAGAAGCTGGCAGATGAGGACAGCAGAGAATTTCTTTCACAAAGTAGAATTGTTTATGGTCACCTGTGCAATCTTTCTTTAGACACGCTGAGGACACAGCTCAGCTGGTATGAAAAGCAGTGCTGATAAGAACTCAGCAGGTATTAATGGTTTGTTTTACAGAAACAAGGTTTATATATATATTTTTGTTTTGTTTTGTTTTGTTTTTTGTGCTTGCTACAAGTGAAATGGAATTTTAGATGGCATATTCACTCGGACTAGACTTTTCAGCCAAAATATTGCTATGATCTTTTCCTACTAGCAAGGAACTCCTCTTCAAACCATTTTTCAATAGGTTACACTCATTTTCTTGCTGTTCCTGTGCAATAGCAGTAACTGCTTTGATTACCCACTGTAATTTATTGAAAACCATTTCCTTTTTTAAAAGCTGACTGGAAAGACACAGGTCTTGGAGTCAAAGGCTACGGCTTTTCTCTTCTCCCTTATTTCTTACGGCTTTGAATAGGAAAGGTATCCGTTTGTGTCCTCTTTTGTTTGTCACTCTGGCTCTTCCCCTGGAGTTGCTGTTCTCAAGTCTAGATGAAAAGAAAATACGGACTCAGTGCCAACAGCTCTAACTTCTGGTTTGTACAAAGAGCTCTATCACAAGCTACAGAGTGCAGGAGTGTGTGCTTCCTCTCGCCATCTGTGCAGTCACAGGCACACTCCAGTGCTCCACCGTGTCAGCCTGTGCACAAGGCATGGTGTGTGTGAATACTGCAGGTTCCAGAATTCCAAAAGGCTCCGAGAGTGTTTGAAACCGGGTGGCTCCTCTCCCTTCCAGGCCAGTTCCACACACAAGAGGTTTCAGAGGTCTGCAGAGCAAGTTGCCTCGCCATCTGCCATGCAGCAGCAGTGTGCTCCAGGCTCAGGGAAAAAATGTCGCATGTATTCAGGTGGCAGTTTGCCTAGAGGAAGCCATTCAGCCTTGGGCATGCTGACTGTTGTCCTGTTCTGCTGGCAGCTTTCATTAGGTTGTGGGTGAGAAAAGAAGGAAAGCAACAGAACTTTAGGCAGATAAGGCAGATACATGATGGCTTTTAGGGATCAAAATTTCATACAATTATCGATACCGGGTCAAATAAGTCAGGGTGATGCATCGAATGGATCCCCAGCTGACCTGGCTAAAACTCCCTCTCGAATTAACGTAACAGCTAGGCTGGATCCAGGTAACGAGTCAGATTTGCACCACGAGCGCTAAGAGCCTGGCTTTTGTAATAGAACGTAATGCACCATAGCAATTCAAGCACAAGAAAAAATGGAATTCGTAAAAGCAGAGGAAGCCTTATCCCACATCCTCTGTGACACAATGTGGAGCTGTGCAATGGAAACACCGTGTGCAGTGAGTGCACACAGCAGAAACTGGGATCCCATTTTGTGATCATCAGCACACAGTAAGTGTGTGTGTGTCAGGGAAACCAGCAGCAGCGCTCATGTCATTAATGCGCACTGCTTGTACTTCCCCTTTACATTCATATACTCAGCAGCAAGGTAAAAGCTATCTCGCTAACAGTGATCCAGACTTCATTCGCTTCACTATTTGCTCCATTCCAGCCCACTAATATACTCTCCTTATTTTCCCCAGTGTGAATGAAGAGAGAATTGGAGCTATGCCTTTACTGCCCACTACCAAATTATATTCTCACCATTGTTTCAATTTTGATTTTTTTTTTTACTTTTACTACAAAGAAGCCACCTGTAGGCATTCTTCATGGAGGAATAATATCTGTTAGTCTGTGTGTCTTGTAAAGGTGTTGGGGAGAAAAGGTTGAAATCAGGTCAGAGTCAAACAAGCATCCTTTAAAACTAAGATATATATTTTTTTTGACCAGAAGAAAAAGACAACTGTAGTTTTGTGCATGGAAAAAAAAATAGTGTAGAAGGCACCAAGGTGTGGAAGGAAACTCAGCGTCCCTTTTATCCTTTTTTGGAGTCAGAATTTGTGTTCAGAAATCAGTAGGGAAATGCTTCTGAGTCTCCGGGCATACTGGGTTCAACATTCACACTTTTAAATCCTCAAAATCACAGCCCCAGGTCATACCTCTTGGAAGAGTAAGGGTGCAAATAGCTTTATCTCTTGAGGGAGCACTCAGGGGGGTCTATGTAATGGCTTTTAGATAGTGTCAGATTTTGTTCAATATTTTCCTGAATTTCATACAAATTCATAAACCTGGAATTAACCCTTAAAGTTTTTCTTCAGGCATTCAGTATCTGTCCAGGGCAACAGAAGGATTCATCGATATTCCTCTGATTTGTTTCCCTCTCCTCTTCTTTGCAGGTCTCCATGAAATCCAGTGTTCCCTGCCTGTAGAAAATAGAAGAATCTTTCTGAATGAATTATCTGAGGTCAGCTTTAGTGAATGCAAATTTAGTTTGTCATTGACGGACCTTTTTATCATCATCTTCTCTGGAGTCGCAGTCTCCATTGCTGCAATTCTATCAAGCTTCTTCCTAGCAACTATAGTACACTGCTTCCAAAGATGTGCTCCCAGTAAAGATGACGATGATGATGAAGACGACAGTGAGGACTGAACTTAGTCTATATGCTTAAATCTCCTTGGTGTGTAAGTTACTAGATCATCAGCCAATGTCTAGGAAGAAAACTAGACTAAAAGCTTGAAGTGTAAATTAGATGAAGTCCATGTTTAAGGTTGCATTCTGATTTTGTGAAGGTCAAAGGAAGGAACTGCCGTTTGCATCTGAGGCTGTTAGCTTTACTTGCATATGTATCCTGATGCAATGAGATCGGTTTAATTTCTATGAACCTTAATCAAACAGTGCATTTCAATTTGAAGGCTGGAAGAAAAGGGAAGAAAGGGGGAAAAAAATAGTGTTTTAAAAAGACTAACAGCTTCCACATTGTCCATCCGGTCTGAGGCAGATTCCTGCAAGCACTTAATAGCTTGTTTTAACTGCACTTTGAAAAGAACTGACCAAATGGGGGCATTGCAGCTGGAAATATGGAAGCAAATTAAAACTGTCTTTCCTAGAGCTAAGCAGTGGGAGATTCTAATAAGCTCACACAATTTTCCAAGTAACAAAATGCAATTAAAATGATTCCTAGAACTGTAGAAAGCATAGGAAGGTTGGCATTTTCTCTCTATAATTGTTCTTTCTAAACAGTCATTCTTCTTTTAATGACACAGTGCAGGCGTCATTGAGCCAAAAACTTCTTCACTATAGGTGAAATATGGTTCTAGATCTGAGTTATCCAATGCAGCTGCCTGGCACCTCTTTGATTATGGCACCAATACTAACTACGAGATTCTTTTGCAGTTTTAGACACATTGAAGTAAAGGAATTCCCATCCCTGTAATGCTAGGCCCAAGGAAGTGTTGCAGTATTCAGTCTGTTTAGTTATTTTAAAGCACTAAGGGCTATATTCTGCTCCTGATTATACTAGAGTAACACAACTGAAGTGAACACCGTGATCCAAACTGGCAACTGTATAAACAAGAGTGGAATCTGGCCCAGGATATTTCTGACTATTATAGATTTGTCAAAACTTGAGCTCTTCTATATAACAGTAGATATTTTTGTTAAAATGAAAAGAGACATTTATTACAAGTGATTTTTGGAATAGTGCCGGACAGCTTTTTAGGATAAGTATATTTTTAAAATATTTGTAATGGAAATATTTTTTTAAAGCTCTGCGTATTTGAAGTATTATCTAGAAGAGCCGTGAGGGCTTACTTACACTAGGAAATAACATAGTGATAACAACCTACGGACTGTATGCTATTATAAAAAAATAGAACTGATAAAAAGTAGCATCTATTTAACTACTGTAAATGCTATCATTTCTTAAAAAACATTCTGGTTATAATATTGCCTTGCTCAGTTAACATGAATGGACTTCATGGACAGTTGGTTCCAAATCTCTTGTATCTGTCACGCTGGTTGTTCAGGCAGACCGGAGGGAATACACTGTGTGCTGAGGGGCACTGTGGTCCAGTAGGTGGGGTACGGGATTAGGACTCAGGACACCTGGGTATTGTCCCTGTCTAACAGCGACCAGCTCGAAGACTTCAGCAGATCGCTTTTTCTGTCTGTGCCTCCATTTTCCCACCTATGAAATGAAGATCATAATAATTATTTATCTTTCTTTTTTTTTTTTAAGTGCTTTGAGATACACAAGGGGGAGGGAGGCACTGTACGGGGGCTCTGTGTAATGGTTATGTATGTAAGGCTGATGCAGAAGTTACAAGACAGATCTCATGGGATCTCACATCAGCACGACTTAGCCGTGGAGTCATGACACCAATGGAGTTACCCCACTGGCCAACACAACCGGAACGGAGTTTGCACCATGCTGAGGTTAAAACCAGCACAAGAGTGTTTACTTCTGTTAGCTCTACAGCTTATTCAATGTCACTTAATGCTACCATTGTTAGGATTATTATTTCTAAAAACACACTGGAACAGAATTAAGTGGGACAGCAAGAGGATATTCTGTATCAATACTGTCTTATGTTATTCTTTCAAGAGAAATGAAATGACATGACTTTCACTGTGTAGTGCCATGTTTAAAAATAACACAATTATATTTATAATTTCATCATGGGCTTTCGTGTTCATTTGTACATAAAAACAGTAAAAGAGGGGTTTTGCAGCGTGGTTGGAAATATACAACTTGTTGCCTGGTGCAGTTCATGCAGTACGCTCCCTTTGCAACAAATATGGATATGTTACCAACAGTTTTATATTTGGAGCTGTGCAAATGGTTCAGTGGTGGAATAAGAAACTGGGTCACACCTTTTTGTCGGCAAGTTTTATTACAGGCTCCAAGCTTGAATCCAATTGGTAAAATGATCTGTCCTACCAAACTTCCCAGTGAGATGTCAGTGAATGTTTCAGCAAATTTCTACCCATCCTTTAGTCACAAATTTATGGTGTGTTTTTTTTTTTTTTTCATTAGCCTGTAAGGTTGACTAATTTTGCAGAGGTCTTATCTCTAACTCAACTATTTTGACTGGGTTCTGCTCTTACTTGCAGGTTCATCCTACCATGATGCCTCAAAATGAAGATCTAGATTTGTGTAGAGTTTTTAGCATTTTGTTCAACCCAGCATAAAGCCCTGAAAGCACTGATTTTAGTTGGATCTTAGCAACCCCCAGAACAGCAAGGAACAGACCAAGCTGTCACCCACATAATCCAGTGCAAACTGAAGAGCAAGGCTTAGGAAAGCTTTATTTATGAAGCTGCCATTCTGGACACTCCATCACATCAAAGCAATTTTGCAAAGTATGTTTTTTTTTTTTTTTTTTCCAGATAAGAAGTTCTAATGATATTTTCCCTACTAAGTAATGTGTAATTCATAAGTATTGAACTCATCCAGTTAGCAATATTTATTTCTAGGCATCAGCTGTAACCTACTATTGATTTTCCATATTTCTAATTGCTAGTAAATGAGACAGAACTTGGATTTAGTTCCTATTGGGATTGTCATTTTATGTTATTTTATGTAATGTTCAGAGCAAAACATTCCCATGCTGGATGCTTCCTTGCAAAACTTTAAAAGTAAATTTCACCATGAATAGAACTCTTGAAAAAGTAGCCTGAAGGTTGCGTTATTATTGCAATCTGACCTCCACAAAGGTGGTAGCATGGAGGTAATCCCATCTCCAGCTTTGTGGACATGAGAAGTCTTCCCGTGAAGGGATCCTTCTGTGGATGGGATCCAGTGAGTAAGTAATCTACTCCGACTGCAGTAACTTGCATTAAGATGAGTGAAGTTGCACTTGTCAAGTGTTAAAGCTGAATTTAGCTTCCCGTGCAGTGCATTGCTAGCTCAGGAAACACGGTGCGTTGTTATAAACGTGCAATAGCAACTTAGTCTTCCTTGCCAGTCTGCCTTCTAAAATGGCTTAATTTTTGTGTTGGTATCTGCCACCGTCAGAAGTGAGCAGACATTCTACCTGCTTCAAGGAGAAGGAAAGATACTATGCATGACCCAAATAAAATGTTGCTGGCTCAGAGAGCCAGGAAGCAGCTGTCACATTGCCTGCAGATATGTCTCCTTGATGAAATGCTGGATCTTGGGATGCGTGAGAATCCAAGAAATGTGCAAGAAAGCAAATCTGCATAATGTAATTGAGATACAGACTGACTTTCTAGAAGCATGCACATTGGTTTAAGGAAATGTCTAATCCACAGAATATTAAAATAAAGATCACCTGAAGCGACTGTCCAAACCTAGCATTTCATCCTCAGTCAGCCAGGATCTTTCTGAGGCAGCTTCATCCCTGCTGTGATTCTCACTCAGATATGAATATTAATGGGTCCATTTTTGGAGCAGCATAAAAATACATTGGGAAAATACCTCGAAGGGATGGTTCTGGAAGCTCGTAAAGAGGAGCATATTGCTTGTCTCCCTCAGATTCATACGGCAGGGTGAGCCACTGTACACTGACAGCTAAAATTTAGCCCAGCATACTTAGAGGTAACCAAAAATGCTCGTCTTTTGGCTGTGCGAAGCACCGTGTGT
Source organism: Oxyura jamaicensis (assembly GCF_011077185.1). Lineage (NCBI taxonomy): Eukaryota > Metazoa > Chordata > Aves > Anseriformes > Anatidae > Oxyura > Oxyura jamaicensis. Next base: position 5,976,394 of record NC_048913.1, on the reverse strand, counting down.
GCAATCACCTACCAATGTGGATAGGATTGCGCACGCTTGTCCGATATTGAGATGGTGTGTGTGTATCACAATACTAGAGCTTGCTGTAACTATCACCCCTGTAGACAGCCTCAGTGGATCAGCTGAAGCCTGATGGGGATGCTGAGCCTGAGACAGTCCTTCATCCCTAGCGGAGGTCCCTCTGTACTGGCTTTCAAACCCATGGGAGCAGCTCTGTGCAGGACCTTTTACTGATTCAGCATGTGCTACCTGCCTACTGCGTGAGTAAATGAATTTAGTTTCCAAGGGTGCTAGCTGGCATGCTCCTGACTTAAGTCTGTGTCCCCCAGAATAAAGGAGCAGGGTTTGGGATAGTTTCTGAATCCCATCATTCTTGAATGTACAGTGTTACTGTTTGTGGTGTAACCTGTTTTTACTGACCTCTAGTGACAACCGAGATGCTTTACTGCGGAGGTAAGTCGTGATTCGTTGTGGTGAGGGTGTCATTGAAATCCTAAAACCTCGCATACATTTTCCATAAAGAAACCAGAAATACACAGTAAGAAATTAAATTTCTTGGTGTAGAGTAGGATCTGCCATTTCATTTCATGTCCCACCTGTTAATGTTGGAGCAATGCAACCATGTCATAGAATTCCAGAAAATAACTACAGAAGAACCTCAAATACATCATCTAGCATCACCTAGTGATAAGTTAAGCTTCGTAATAAAAATACTTTAAATTATGATGCATCTCTCCAGTTCCCATCAGCTCTCACCCCCCACCCAGAGCTCCATGAAGCCGTGTGGAATTGTGTAACATTGGGTTCGCAGACATAATGTGCTTTCTTGGGGTTGTCAAAAAACATCCAAGTAAACACTTCAGAGCAGGCTTCTACTGTTGTTATTGTGGGAAGTGAAACGTTTTCAGGGTGGTTAGGAGCAAATAAGGAGTGAGGAAGGTTGGGTTAGAGTTGTTCAGCAGAGTCAAGTTTGCTTCAAAGCAGCATTGTTTTGATTGGAGAGCTGCTTTTTCTCCGATTTCTGCTAGTAGTGGTGAATTCTAAAGGTTAGCCAGTTCATGCCCAGGTATCAAATGAGATCACTTTTTAAAGAGTATTTCAAACAGAAATGGATGCTGATAGAATTTTTAAAGTTTACTGCTCACAGGTGAAGCACCAATTGCCTTTTTGAAGGCTTAAATTTGAAACTGCAATCTGATGTGTGAAGTAATAGGCTGTAGAAAAATCTGTCATATGATCAACCCAGAACTGAAAGTAAGAAACATCTATACAGACAATGATGCTAGCAAGGTATGCTTCAGTTATTTCACCAGTATGTGAGGTCACTCCTCCAAGCTGACATCCCTGGAATGTAGCGGTTGGACACTGATGGTTCCTTTTTTTTTTTTCCTTCCTGGTCATGCTACTCACCATGAGATAAGGAGAAACGAGCTAAGCATTGTACACCACATTAGAAGCTCCCCTTAGCTCAGAGAGTGAGCAGTAAATCCAGCTATGTGACCTTTGCTTAAAATCTAAATGTGATACAGTCCAGCTAATTGACATTCCAAGGCATATTGGAATATGGTGGTGGTGTGCAGGGCTTTTGCTCTTTAATTAGCGTTGAAAGACTTTACAGCAGAAATAATGTGTAGTCGTCATGGTATTTAACAGGGAATTAAATGACTGTGAACACATTTGACAAACAGTTCTACTCTATTTTTGCCCACCAATTTTTCTCAAATTGAGTAAGTGTCGCTCTCTTAAGAGTAGATTAGGTTTGCAATTTGCAGTGGGTTAAAGTATTACTCTTTATCCTTTGAAGATCTGGCTTCAAATGTGAATTTGGGTCACAGGAGGAAATGACCAGAATAAATCCCTTAAAGGTCACTTTGGTCAGTTGGGCAAATGCACAGAGATGTCCTTATTAACAATGTAAACTGTATACTTGAAGGTGAAGAAATGTTTCTCTGAACTCCCAAAGATTCCATATAAACATGGCCCCCAGTGGTTTTAAAAATGCAAGGTTTTAACTAGAAAGATGAGACAAATGTGCCGTAAATATCAATAAGGGGGGAGTGAGACATAATGAGATTAAGGATTAATTTTTGTAGGTGACTTATTTTTGATTTACTTATTTCCTTGAGTGCTTACCTTAATTTTAACACGGTGATATAAAAGCCTACGTACTGGCAGAGAAACGTGGAACAGGGGCAAGCAATTAGTACTAGGTACTGGGTTGGAGCTGCAGTGTCAACTGGTAGTCCTGAATTCTCTGCCCATCAGTGCTGATTCACTATGCAGAGCCTTGCTTTATTCGGAATAATGCAGTTGCCTTGGGATTATGTTCATTTTTTTAAAAAACTGCTTTGCATCTTCAAAAGATGGAACAAGAAAATGTTGCTCTATAATTGATTTTACTGTTTTCTTCCTATAGCAAGTCCCAAATGTCATTGTATTATCTAACCTCAGATGAGACTGTTTAAAAAGTGGCAGGGGAATGATGTATAAAATATTCTGTATTTTTACTTTGCTGTATTTGCTTTGCTACTCAAAATCCAATCGTAAATTATGTTTCCAAGAGTGGTATAACGTTGAAGTAAATTCACAATAAGATATACTGTGTCCGCAGCTTAAATATATAGATATATATTGCAAGAAAAATCTTTTTTAGTAATTATTCAGTCTGGAATGGCTTTTTTTTAACAGACAAAGTAAAAGAAACCCTGCCACACTGGATTTTAAATGAAAGCAGGGAGTGTTCTAACCGTAAACTCATGAGCATTATACTATGTGACAAGAAAATGACTACAAATTTAACACAGCCTAATTTATATTATTCCTTGAGGAAACAGAAGTCATTAGGCTGAGAAGCTTGTATTGTTTTCAGAAGAAAGTGTTTCATGCAGGCTGATTTCTTCAAATTTCTTCAATAATGGCATATGGGACGCAGATTATTCACCACTGAGTAGTGTGTTTGTGCGAGTGCATCAAAGGAAGTAATTGCTTTCTGCTTAACCTGAACCATGCTTTAAACAAAAATAATTTTAGCCGCATGTTGGCCTCAATTCTCATTTCACTACTAAATTATTTGGGATCCAGTCCTTATCTGGTAAAGGTTGGTAGGGCTCCATTAACTTTATTGCTGTGAAATGCTGATTTACCCAGGGAAGATACTGCCTGGAAAATGCAACCTCTGCAGCCCTCTGCCTGTGTGTTTCTTCTCTCCAGTTTCATGCAGAAAGAGAGAACTCTGCGGGCCTTTTTCACTGATGATCTACACGTATGTTAGCAGTCCGAGTTTGTGATTTCCGTGTTGGAGGGTGATTACTAATTCCATTTAGCTGGCACTATTTGGCTATTACAGACACTCTGTGCAGAGAGAGGCCAGATAGCTTTTCCAGCTTCTTTCTGGATTCGGTGGCATTGCTCTCAGGTCTGTGAAAGGAGAGGCTGGTCCAACTCACCAAAGCCTGGCCGCAGTCTTGTGTAGCTCAGGCAGCAACAGAGAAGTTGCCATTCTGAGCACATTCTCCTGATCTGATAATCACTGTACATCTATGTCCTAGTTTGATGATGGATTTATAATGAATGTCTTTAACCTCAGCCTATCCCAGCCATCTGCTCTGTGAAGCAAGCTGGCACTTCAAAGCCATTTTTTGCTTCAAGGTGTCTCCTTGTAGTCTCACGGAACAAATAGTGAGTCATCTCCTCCCACCAGAACAAAGCAAGATTGTAACCCAGCTTAGTGTGAATGCCCACTACGAAAGACAGGCTGCACAGAGCACCACAGTCAGATATGATGATAACCTTCACACCAAGGAGAGTAAAGGCTTGTCAGCGCTAGTAGTAGAGACGTACCTATGTCCTCAGCAGGGGCAGCAAAGGGGGCTGGAGTAGTGCTTACACCAGCCAAGCCTGTGAGCAGCCACTTGTAAGGTCTCCTTGGTGGTACTGTTACATAGAGTTGGGCAGACGTTTCTCTGTCAGATTTCTTAAAATGCAGAGGGCAGAGAAATCGGGTAGATGTTTCCTATTTTGTTGCATCACTCTTACTGCAGATTTCAGAGCATATTACAGAACATATGCTCCAAAGTTTAGCATTATTGCTTCTCAGCTGAATTACTGAGAAATGACACTAATCTCTTGGTATGTGTTAGATTTGTGTTAAGTATGGGAATCTTTAATTCCTACAGTGTATGAAGGGAGGAACTATCTTGCACATAGGGTTGATGATCCACTTAAAAAATCAGAGAGAATTACTTGGTCTGGACTAATCTGTTGGAGGAGTATCTTTGCCGTGCTAGTTTCATTTATTACTTTTCCAAGTGGTACAGCAAATGATAGGAAGTTCAGACCGATTGCTTGGTTTGGTTTTCAGATGATTGTTGATTTACTAGATAATGTGGAAAAGATTTTAAAATACGGGCTCATTATTTTCATCCATGCATCCTCGTTTTCATCCTTGTAGCATCACTGAGTTCATGTAGTTCCTAGGGCAGTAGTAAGCTAGGAAGCCTTGGCAGCGTTGCCTGTTATTTGCGTGGTGTTACATCTTATTTGACCGTTTTCAATCTTCGAGGACTTGATCTAAATCACACCACTGCTGAAGTGAAGACTCCCCACCAAGTTCAGTATTTACTGGATAGTATTTTATCAAGCAAAATGTCTTTGGATTCTTCTAAGCACATATGGTCTATGTATTCATGTAAAGAAAGCTTGCCATTCACTTAGTTGTCCATTTGCCGTTCCTGAAGTCCATCTGTTCTTTTCTTAGATGCAGGAATTGAGAGTTCACTGTTAGCAAGCCGTGGTATTCCTGCAAGCCTGTACCAACGTACCCACATCTACAGACAGTAGGGTTTTGGTCTGTATTCTATCATGGAGCTACAAAATTAAGGACATTCAATCTTAAATGAAAAAGCATAAGAAGCTTTGTCTCAGAAAGTGACAAGACTTGACTTTTTTTCCCCATGTTCTTTACCAGATGATCCCCCCTGCTGGCACCTTCAAATGAAGTGATTTAAAATGGATGTGATATTAAAGCTTTAAGATAGGGTTTAAAATAAATGAAATGCTATCCGGACTGTAATAGTAACAGCTGCTGTGTCCACCAGCTGGATGGTAGACTTAATCACTCGGTCAAATCCCACTTTGCACGGTGCTGTGCTTGTTTTCTGTACCTTCTGCCCTTTCACCAAAATCATGGCATAAGCTCGACAGAGGGCTGCTTTCTTGCAAACATCGCTGGCTCTATCGGGGAGCCAAGGAGGGAGAAAACTTTCTCAGTTCTGTCAGCACGGCATGCACCATGCGGCTGCATTTGCCTTATCTGGAACATGCTTTCGAAAGTCTCAAGTCTGGAGGGAGCTAGAGCTCAGGCTAAAACCTATGTGCATGTTGATGCGTTTGCCTACATGCAAGATGCCAGCAGGAGGGTGCTGTTCAGTGCACAGCTACATACTTGACAGCTGCAAAGCGGGGCGTTTTGCAATCTGTTCTTGCAGGTTTTGGAGAAGTAGCTCAGAAGGCAGGAGCCCTACCTTCTGTGACTGCCAGTTGTGGTGCTTTTTTCTTCAGAAAGAAGGAACTTCTGTATTCTGTATAGGGTTGAATATTAACTGTGTTAAATGTATTTCATCAGTACTGTAACTTTGGAAAAAGACTTGTCACTACTGCCCTGTAGGATGGCACTATTATTGAAACCAGTTCCAAGTACCAGTCTGTTTGCCTGTTGAAACTGTCCCTGGTGAAACAAATTGTTTAAAACTCCCTGAATCACCTGAGAAAACAACTTGTGTTTTCAAAATGTCAGTTTTCTTTTTGACTTTGACCCAACTTTCTATAAGGGTTAGCAATAGAGTTCTGTATGATTTCCTTTGGGATAAAACTAAATTTTTGGTTGACAAAAACTAAAATTTTCATTGTATTCCACTTGCTTAAAGGAGTCATTAAATATATATATAATACATATATTTAGTGAAACTGAAAACTCCATTTCAGTTTCAGGTTTGTGCATCAGCTACCAAATCAAGCAATCCATTTATTCAGGCCTGAGTTCTCACCCCCAACAGTGCAGCTAACTTAGTGAGCAGCCATGGCCAAGGCAGTTAACCTTCGTATTCTGTGTTTAACCATCTGTAAAATGGCTATGACACTACTTACCTACCTTACGCAGCTGTACCAGTGCTTAATTTTTAATCAAGCTCTGTTAAAACACTGAGCTCGCTGGACAGAAGTTGCACTGAGGGACAAAATAGTTTTATTACCATATTATTGCTTTATAAGATCAACCTTTCTGAGAGTAGTATATGGTGAACGGTATCAATGCCCCAGAAATAACATCAAAGAGGAAATAAAATCTCAAGAAGCATGAGGACAGATGCACCGGGATGGAGCGCAGACTTTCTGAGAGCCTAGGATTCCTTCATCTCTATTAATTATACATGTAGAGCAACTTGTTAAAGCATTTCTAACGACATGTTGACACAACCTCAGACCTCTGTCCTGGCAGGCGGTGTTTTGAATTAATTTAACCCCAGGATCAGAAGGAAACGGACCAGCTAGTTGAAGACATTCCTCTAACAACCACGGTAGGCTTCTATGAACAGAACAGACTTCCTGAGAGAGAGAGAACAGGAAGTCATGGTACACCTTCATGGGGAGCTCGTTATGAATAATTTCTGCAGAAGAATCTGGCATTACATTTCAGGCTGATTGTCCATGGAATATGACCACGCATCCTAGGTGTTATTCTTCTACCTCCAACAGTGCCCTCCAACACTATTTTAATTATTAAAATATTTAATTTGACTGATAAAGTAGTTGAGTCATTCAAGAATTTATTTATGATAAAATATAATTGCTTATACGTAACAGCCAGGATAAATAGAAACCAACAATGAGCTATGTTTGAACAGTTTGCCTCTTATATACTACAGTATGCAGGCCTTACCTAATATGTTTAAGTAAATTTAATGCTGTGTGCATTGCAGGCACAAATAAAATGAAACAAAACAAAATAAAACAAAAATAAATAAAATAAAATAAAAAATACTGTAATTACCATTCACTTCCCCATTAGTGGTGGTGCAGCGTTTGAAGTGCAGTTCCACAAGGGGAAGTAAATGCATGTCCAGTTTTGTGAGGTTTCTTTCTCTGTGCTATCTCAGACCCTCAAAACACGTGTATTCTGTACAAGGTAATGGACAATGGTACAGCCCGAAGCTTCCATGGGTGAAATTGTGGCAATATCTTGAGTCTACAGATAAATAAGAAGGTCATAAAGAACATGTGCCCTAATATGATCTGAAGCTATTATAGCAGATGCAATCATTAGCTCACAGAACTTTTATTATATATATATATTTAAGAGTCACTTAGAAAATTAGACTTTCCAGATTCAGAACGGCAACCTAGCTAGAGTGATCTAAATTAAATAATAAGTGTTATTGAAGCAGACATCCACACTGAGTGGCAAAGCCATGACATTAGAAATACATTAGTTTGATTATGCTACATTGCTGATTCACTCACAGGAAAGTCCCCTAGCTTCTAATTATGACTGTCTCAGATAATTTATAAATTGAATTCTTAAACAAGCCCCTTGGAAAACACCTTGTAAAGTAACTACTGATTCCGAGTGTGCAACTTAATATATCTTGAGGACGTTGACCATAAGAACGTGCTGGGCACCTGCTGTCTGGAAAACACATTTTGAGGTAACCAAATAACTTCAGTAAGTTTGAAAATGTTAAATCTTACATGTAGCTTTAGCTCTTTACCTGTAGACCAGATCTTTTGTATAATTTAAGTTTCTGTGGAACAAAATAAGCTGGGGGGGGGGGGGGAACCTGCGACACTATAGCCATTACAAATATTACGTTTGGGGATTTTGTTGGTTTACTGAGTTCTTCCTCTTTCTTCTATTTCCCATGCTGTTCAGAAATGTCCTCACCAGCTATGAAGATTAAAGCTTTATCCACCAAGGTATATCCTCTTCAGGCACATGCATCTAATCCATTGCCCGATCAACCTTGCAGTATGAAAGCTGTAGGTGATGCTTGTTGCTAGAATTTATAGAATTGACCAGGCTAATATTTGTTCTCTATTTCTTCATTAAAAATGGGCTTCTGAATAGTCTTTAAAAGCATTCACACCTGTCAGTGACTTGCCTTTGTAAAAATCCATTGAAGTTTCTATCATTCAAGCTGGTTTGGTCAGTCTAAGCTACATGGCACTTCTTTTCTCCCCGATTCATTGACAGAACTTTTACAAACTAGGGAAATGACTGAGGAGTTCCCAAAGTGTGTGACTTTTCTAGGAGAAGGAATTTTGGGAAAAGCACTATTGCAGCTGTGTGAGCGCAGGAAAGAATCATTTTTAAAGGACGTTACCGATTGCTACTTTAAAGCTCTGGGAATCGCAAATCTCTGAGACTTATTTAGGAAACTACTCAGAAAAATGTTTGCAAATAAGCAGAAGAGGAAAGGGATGGAAATACATTTTAAAAACTTGAACTAGTCAAGATTAGCTAATAGCCTGTGGCCATTGGAAATTACTAGATGCCACAGTCAACATAATGAGAGAAAACAGGAACAGATTTTTCAGAGACATTTCAAGTGAACTGGAAAAAAAACACAACTTTCTTACCCAGTGAATATTCAGTAAACATTACTGATGTTTAAACAGGTGCTCACACCACATACAGTAGCTTTGCATTTTCTTCCTTCAGCCTGAGGCTGTACCTGACTTTAAAGAGTTAATGTTCTCTTATTCTTCCTTTTTTTCCCCGTCTTTCTCTCTCTGCCACTGGCTCAGAGCACTGGCTTTCATCTGAAGGGCACAGCATACTGAGTGATGTTCACATGATACCAATGACAGCAGCATGATAAGCCTATTTCTGACAGTGTGGCAAATTACTATTATGAAATCCCAGTACATTTGATTGCGGAGTGACTTTCAGAAGGGATCACACATAGCAAGGTTATGAAAGGCTCCCTGTTTACTGCAGTAATGCTGACTTACTGGAAAGGAATATCAAGAGCTCTTTAAATAAAAAAGCTTGGGAGACTCCCAGTTCACAAAACATTTAGCTAAATATATCCAGCCAAGCATTATGTTTCTCTAAAATGAAAAGAGAAAATTATCATAAAAAAATCTATGGATTTTTTTTTCCTTTCATGCCTTGGTAAAACGTGTTTGCTGTAGATTTACTCAAAAGAGATCATTAGCCTGTAGCTGTCCTTCCCCTCTGACATTTTTCCTCATTTAGGAGATTTCTGTTGTTCTGTCTCTCCAGAACTGCCTCCACATTCCAAAGATCAGGGTCTCCTCCATCTGCATAGTGCCCAAGTGGAAAGGAGAACAAGCTTCATAAAAATAAAATTATGACGAGCAGAAATGGGAAGAGGAAGGGAATTTATGGATTGAAAAAGCATGGACATTGTCAGTAAAAGAAACATACTTGCAAAATAAAAAATCATCAGTAACCCACCTGCTGAATTATTCTGAGTGTCCAAGGGTGTGTTAATACATGGAGAGAAATTGTCCCTGCCCCAAACACCTTTCTTTTAAACTTATTTGTGCAATACCACAATCAGCAGAATGTAAAAGAGCAGGCATTATTTTTTTAATTATTTTTTCATAATTTTTATCTCACCAGTGGGCATCAAGGTAGTTTCATGTTGACATAGGTTTTTATTTCATTATCTAATTAATAAATATGATTATTACTTTTTCTAGACTTTGTTGTTACAGTTTTTCAGTTGTGAAAGCCCAGGTAAGTCTCTAATTGGTTTTGTTGCTCTTATTAATTACAACACCATCAAGTTGTGATTACTGTATTCAGAAGCAATGTTCTGATTGCTTCCCTTAATTAGAGCCTGCGTATTGTCTTTTACATAAAGGTAAGAGTACTGGGAAGCCTTAGCGTTCCTGTTAAACTTCAGTTCAAGCACATTCTACCCCTTAGATACTGAAATGTTGGTCTCTGCTACATCTTTGCAGTATTAGGAAGCATTTTTTATGCTATAATCTAGCCAAAGTGATGCAGTAAAGAGCTCAGCATGCATATGGATCTGATTAGGATGACAAATTACCCCCCAAAAAATAGATTTTAAAAGCAGTAACTGTCCCTGATTTGGATTTGTTATAGCTCGGAGATACTGAGGCAATTAAGTTTTGTTCTAAGCAAGCTTTTAATGAATATGTGCTCTAGAATTAGGAATTTTAACAATTTCTCGGCACAAATTAATGAAGCAGCTACTTCATTAGCCTTGTCTGCCTTTGCTGAGGCAAACCTATTTGTCCTGGCAGGTAAAATTTGATGTGTGGCAAACTCAGGTATCCAACCGAGGAACTGCTTAAATGATGAAATACTACTGAAATACACCTCAATCCTGTGCGTCTGGATGCAAAGTATAAAAGCCCCTGAAGTGTATGTAGAAATACTTGGAGTTCCTACAACTTTCTAGAACAGCAAAGGAGTATATCTTTCCTCCAAAAAACCCCAAACACCTGTAATTTGCATTTCTTAGCCCATGTAAAAGCCAGAACAAAATATGTCAATATATCAGGATACAAGAGAGACTCATTCCCTTTCTAAGTTGTCTCTGTTTTCTTGGCTGAGTAGAGCGTTCACATGATATTTATTTTGGGATACATAGCCAATACAATCTTGTTTGTCTGCTGGGTGGAATGTGGCTATTCCAGTCTCCTTTGATTACTTTTCCCAGCTGAATTAGGGAATTGATCCCTTAGTTCAGCAAGCAGAGGCTTGCAGTTTAATTTTGTATTCTGCCCCTGTTGCAACCTGAACGTATTTAGCTGATGAAGGAACATGGCTTCCAGATGTAGGAGGTCACAGCCGGTCAGGGGTTCAGGCTGACAGCCCAAAAGTCTGAGGTTAGGTGCGTAGCATCAACAGCTAGCGTTTTTACAGGCTATTTTTTAAAAGCACAGGTTCTCGGGTTTTGTTTCCCGGGAGGCATGCTGTGCCATGGAGAGGCCAAGTGTTGAAATAAGCCCTTCAAACACGCTTTGCCCTCAGCTGTAAGGCCTGAAGGCAATTGTCTCTGAAATCAAATTTGTGATGGCAAAAGCTTTGGTGCAAGTGAACGGATGTGGTTATTGCCTTTCCCTTCCTGGGAAAAGGGATGTCATGACAAAATGGGGACCTTTTTGCATTTCTAACAGATAGTTGGATAAATGCAACTTTTACCTCTGACCTCAGTGGCCAGAATTTTACCTAAAAGTTTTTGGAGAGGAGGAATACTGATGCTGCAAAGGGCAGTGCTATATGGCTGTGTACAGGCTGGGAGGAAGATTGCTGCTTCTACTTGTGCTGACCAAAGAGGTACTGCTTTCTGACTGCAATGTTGACTACCTTAGGTGCAAAGAAATTGTTTAATCACAGCTGCAAAATGTGGCACAAGCTGCAAAACCCACCAAAAAGTTGAGTCCCGTGCACTGTAGCTAAACTGCCCCAAGTACCCAGGTTTACTACTTAAAAGTTGCTGCATTCCTAATAACGAACTCACATCAGTGACTTGCTTGTAGTCCCACCCATGTCTGCAGCAATGCCAGCACATACTTACTTGTGTAATTAAACACAGATGGACCGCAGTCAGTATCTCATGCTAAAATGTTTTGTAATTGTTTATGGAAAGTCCCAACACGACGAGAAGAGGAAGATGCAGGGGGTATTCAGCTTCTACAGTGACTCTTCCTCTGGAACCAAATTAAAAACATTTGGTGGTGCTACTCAGCTATCTGCCACCATAATCTAGTAACAAGAATGCTCAGTTTCAAGGTTGACTGGCTAATCATATAGGGTGCGATTTAATCTGTACCCAAAAACAAAACAAAACAAACAAACAAACAAAAATAAATAAAAATAAAGAAAAGAGGGAGGTAGGAGGAAGAATGTCCCCCAAAACATTGAAGTACGAGTTGATCTAACAAAGGGGGGATTTCTTGTGAATCATCATAGTCTGGAAATAGAATTATGTGTAATCTCAAAGCTTACAGTTCTAAGAATTGGATATTAACAACCTGACCATATGTTGAATCTTTTCACTGTTTTCAATTTACTTTGGAATATATTGTATATGATGTATCTCATGCTGTAGAATTCCTAATTTCTCCCTGGAGATATAGTCAGGGTCCCTGCTGTGATATACATATTACGATGTCATTTCCAGCAGAGTTTATGGACCTACAATGATAAATGCTGGTTTCGCAGCAAATTTATGCTTAGGTATTTCAACTTAGTCATACAGTGTCTGATATTATGGTTATCTGCATGTCGATATTTACTGTATATAGGCAATTTGTGGTACTCCTGACATAGGAATTCCTTGAGATAAATAAAATAAGGAAATAATTGCTGTTGCACAATTCTAAAAGAAGAAAATAATTGGCCATAGTGGGTCTCCTTAAAATACTTGGAAGATGGCAATGACTCGATACGTTTTGAAGAAAGAAAAATGTTATTTTGACCGTGAAGCTGGCAAATTCTATCATTTTGATTCCTCACTGGTAATCTCCATAAAAGCTGCCCTACCTTGAGGCTGAAGCAGATAACTTTGGTCTCTAAGACTATCAAACTAGTACTGTAAGTCAATGCTACATTCATTTAAAAGAAAAAAAAAAAAAAAAAAAGGAAAAAAAAAATGTATTCTTAACTTGGCAACAAGCTGGCCCATTATTTTTGGGCTTTGGTGCCAGTGTTCAGATTTTTAAAAGGCCATCTCAAACCTCACAGGCATTTTTGACATTTTCCCATTATCAGGGTTGGTATTTGAGGGCTTGAGAGTGCTTTGTCTGTGTTAAGATTTAAACTTTTAACACCTTAGATCTGTCACCAGTTCACTGGAAAATGCTATTTTGATGTTCCTCATTAGCAGCTCTGAAATAGGGGGTGAAATTAGCACATTTCTCATTTAACATTAACTGGAACATATTTTTGCCTGTAGCAGTTTGCTGATTGTGAGCTTTCTGTGCTGCTGACTGAGGTGGCTTTGCAAACATTCCTTATAAATAGAAAATAAGTGTTTTTTTTTCCTGTGAAATGACCAGCTAGAGAAAAAACTCATTAATCAGGGAAACAGGTACAGACCAACAACAGTGACTAACACTGATCTTGTAAACACAGGCTGACAATGCTGTCTGAACAATCAAGCAGAACAGTTTGGTATACGCTAACATTTTGTCAGGGAGAAAGTTTAGTCAAGTGGTTAAAATACGGGAATAAGGATCAAAATGTCTGTGTTGTTTCTCCAGCTCTCCTACTGACTAGCTGCAGGCGAATCACCTTGCCTCCTTGTCATTTAAGCACTGACAAAGGGCCAAATTCCCCCTGAAAACTGGGAGCAACACTTCTTGAATATATCCATGTCTTCAAATATTGCATCATGGAGTCTGAAAGGTAAAAGTGGCCATCGTGTAAATCACACGAATTTGTGTGAAAACGCAAATTGTTCCTGTTGAAACACTACAGATCATTTAAGGCTGGGTTGCATTAACTTTTTCTATCTTTCAAGTACCCCGTAGCACATCAACTATTTCCAGACAAAAATACTATTCGGGAAAGAGAGAGACCTCTTGTTACCTCGTCTGTCAGCTGTGTACCATTTAACAACTACCTGCTTTCTGTCCTGCTTATACAAAACCAAGTTCACCTTCTACCCTTCTTTGACCTCATTACTACTGTAGCAGAAATAAAGAATAGTAACCATGGCACCTGTCACCTCAAGGGATTTCAAACCACTTGGAAAAACTACACCAAGAGATGGCTCCTCTTAGGTAGTTGGTAGAGGCCAGAGAACCCAAGGCACCATAGTGCAGCCTTTGCAGAGAATAAAAACAGAGCAAATTCTGCCACCTACTGCTTCCCTGCACATCTACAGCGCCCTTATTTTCAGTGTACAGACTAAATCTTGGTCTGCTCCAACCTGGTTGAGATTTTACTGAGATTATGTTCATCAGCGGGATTGCTGAAGTTAAGCCTAAAACACTTCAGAGGCCAGATTAAGTGATTTGCTCCCAATATTTGTAAGTAACAGCAGCAGTGAAAACTGGCCCCGCAGTATGTAGTGGTACACATGGTGAGAAATGTCCACGCCTGTTTTACAGAAACAAATGCTTGGGTTGCACTGAATATATATTTGAAATTACTAATAACACAAAATATCAGGAATTCTGAGGGAAAGCGGGCTGTCCAATGACAACACTGACATGACAAAAAGCCCTGACAGAGCTGAAGCATCTGAGGGAACAGCAGAAAAATGTAGGTTTCCTGCACCTACCAGTGGGTTTTTGTAGCAATCCTACAGTTATCTCAAAATGGAGGGTTTAAAGTGCTGTCTCTGGACAGTACCGGCAACCAGCATATGGAAAGCCAGATCTTGTGTAATCAGTTCAGGAATTCAAATCTGCTTTATTTTCATTTTTTAAAAATCCATCGTTTCCTCTGAACTGGCTACGAGCCTGGGGTACACAGGACGTGTAGGCAATGCGCGGCCTCTAAGCCCGTTCTCCATAGGCACTTCTGTGTCTGGCGTGAGTGTCACCACCTTGAGGTGAACTGGGAGGACAAGGCTGTAAGTTTCCTGACAGTTGATGCTGCTGATACGAAGGACATCAGGACTGCCATGCAAGAAGGAAGCTGTTTGAAACTTAAGGGGGATTCCAGCAGCGTTCCTCTAGGGATCTTTAACAAGCTCTCAGGCCAACCACTGCCAAGGACGAGGGCTACCATCAGGTCAATATTCATTTTAAATATAGTGCTGACTAAACTTAGTGACAAATCTGTGGTGAAAATTTACAACTTGCAATATTTGCCTGACAGGCATCCAGACCCTCTTGCCCAAATATAAAGTTCCTTAAATTAGACCCGAAATATGTCATAAGGCAGCAGCCTAAATTACACATTGACAGCACTGAAGCAGGTAAGTATATATTTATGCGGCCAATCCTGGCGGCTTATTTCAAAAACTGGACTGGCTTGTTCAATGTATTTTTAAGCTATTTAAGCAGTCCTAGGTCTGGGAGCTATAGAAAACTGTAGTTCTGTTCTCCTGCAGTCCTTGAATATCCCAGATTTAGTCCTTTGTGAAGTAATTTCCATACAAATAGCCTTATTAACTTGATTAGGTTTTAAATGATAGAAAAAGACCAAGAGAAAAAAAAAGGAAAGAAAAATAAATAAATAAATAACCAAGAGGATGTCGAGGATGTCTTCCCTGGAGACAGCAGATAGCACAGCCCAGGTTCATGACACGCTGCAGCACCTTCACTGATTATAGCTGCCCGTGAAGACAGGTGGCTCCTTTGAAATGTGAGCATGAAGTATGGATTAGACAAGAGGGTTCAGCAAAGAACGTGTCACATTTTGGGAAGTTTATGCACTCTTCATTCAGATGAGTGACAGGGCAGTATTTCTACGAGGGAAGCCACAGTCCAGAAAGGAAGGTCCAAATATGAATTCTTTCTAAAAGCTAGTAATTTTTCTTCTTGAACTGGTACAACCCCATATGGCAGTAAGAATATCATAAATGTACTGCATCTGAAGTCTGCTTAGACTGGCTAGACCTACAGCAAAAAGCACATCGGTGGCATCGTTTGAAGAGGGTGCCTTGGAAGAGCTGATCATTCCATCGCAGGTCAACAAACAGAACAAAAGGTTGGTTTTGTTTGTTTTTTGTTTGTTTGTTTAAAGGAAAAGGGTAATTACTAATGACAGACAATTCAGTGTTTCTGTCACCAATGTGAAAAATACGTTTAAATATAGAGGCGAGCTTTGCCAGAGACGTGTGGCTAGAGTAACTGCCGCCAAAGAAAGCTTTTTTACATTCTTGCGGGAGCTGGGTAAGTCAGAATCCCACTCCCAGGAGCTATGCATGCTTAAGGGTGCTGTTCAAGGAAATCAGTGCAATGGTGTGTGCGGATTTGGAGGACAGGACTTGGCAGGCATTATATCTTCATTAGGTAGTGCTTAAATTCAGACCAATGAAGCTGTTTTACCAGAAAACTGACTTAGCTCTTTTTAAGCACCTTCCAAGCAATATTTATAATTTCTGAAAGAGGCCTTCTGACCATGCGAACAACCTCTTCTCAACAACCTATTTCTCTTCTCCCTGATACCCTGCCATTTTGTCTCTGGGACCACCCTCACTTCACAACTGGCTTCCACAGTCCCCACTTACTGCAGAACTTGCCAACCAGCATCACTGCTCCTTGTCTGCGTCCCAACCCTGACTGAGATTCTCAGTCCAAAGAATGTAGCTTCTTGTTTGTGCAGCTCATCTAGGCTGACATCGGGCTCCTCCAAGGCAAGAAATATGCTTGCTTTGAGAGATGTGCGTCAATTCTAACTACCACCTTGTCTCTTTAATGTCACAGAAGTTCATATACGAGGTTGATGTCATGCAATCAAGGCTGTCTAGAATGTTTTCAGAACAGACAGTTGTTTCTCTATGCAGAATTGAAGAGACTGGTGCACTCTTGCTTTCCAGTCACAAGTGACCATACGGCCCTGAGACTAATAAAAAAAAAAGTTTTTCAAGAAAAACTTGGATGAATCCAACATATCTGCAAAATAATTTGCATTTGAAGAAGAAACCTCTTTTGGTATAGTGATATTTCATGGTAATGCCTGGTTGGATATTTTGCTATTGTCTTGATCATTAGGTAATCCTTTGCATTTTATAATGATTCCCAAGACTCCCAAAGTGCTTGTCACACATTGATGAATTACGTCTTAGAGGTTCAGAGTGTCCTGGAATAAACATTATCTATCTACTTGTCTGGTAGAAAAATGTACTTAAGTTCCAAACTGGATCCATATTTCAGAGGCCTCCAAGTCCAAGAATATTTATCACCAGGTCTGTGTTGCAAGTTGATCTCTCATCTTTGTAAGGTTATGCTAATTTCATCGTTAATAGCCCATCTTCCTGAAAGGTGCACATCTTCATAGTGGAACCCAGCACCTCTGTTGTATGTTTCTGTTAGCTGACGGCATTTTCTATTTGCTGTTCTTAAAGCATAGGCAAAAGGACTGTTGTTTTAGTGTCCCTGTAACGTAAGTCCTTAATATTTCTGAAGATTTGAAGGGGTTGTGAGATGTATTTGTGTTAGACCCAACAAGAGTATTCATTATTGAAGGACTGCCTATCACAGCAGTGGCATGACTGTAAGTGTAGGGTTAAACGGCGTGGTTTGTATCACAGGAAGCATCGCTATGAACTGTACGTGTAGGTATCCGTCATTGTTGTCTGCCATTCTTACTTCAGTGCACTTACACAATATAGTACATGAAAAAAACCTGTGTCTATGCTTACCTCTACCTACTGGCAATAAACTAGACATACAGCATCAGAACCTAGGTTATGATAGATCCAAATGGCCAGCAGGACTGTATAAATGAGGCATTACCGATGCAGTCCTGTGTTTGCGCTATTGCTTTCGGCAGAGGGTCAACCTTATGGTTTTGGGGGGTTCTGTCTAGAATAATTTAGGTCGATTACATTTTGCATCAGAAAAAAGAAAGGGGGGGGGGGGAAGCCTTATTATCAGTTCTGCTGTATCTGAAGTTTTGTCTTGCGGGCTATTTGAGCAATGCGTTCAGGATAACAATGTGTACATTCAGCTTTTGCTACCAGTTTGATTCCACCGTCACTGAACTCAGACCAAGAGATGGAGAAGCCTTGACTCCTTCTGTCGAGTTCAGCAGGCTTGGAGGCTTGAGTCACCAAAAGGCTAGTTAGATATCCGTGATGCATCTTTAGTATTGCTGAAGTGAAAACAGCTAATCACTTAAACAGTTCAAAGCAGGTATTTTGCTACCGGGTATTATTAATCATAACTGACATGTCTTATGGGGTTGTGCATTTTTTATGTTTAAGAGGCTCTCTATCAAAATGCATTTCATCCATTTAGCTAGCTAGCATGCTTTGCTTGATTCCTCTGGGTGTCGTAGTCGTGCGTTTTACTTGTAAATGGCTCAATAGTTGAAGAGATCAGACCTGTGCCTGGGGAGCCCTGCCCTGTCAGCTTGCAGGTTTGGAATGAGTGTTTTCATACAAATTTCATAGATAGTACTTGTGCATCTCAGTAATTCCCTGCACCACAAGCAGGTAATTTCTTTCCATATACGAGTTTTGGTTTTAGGAGCACAGTAGGTAATAATCGTAAAAGTTTCATTTACTATAAATATTTAATATTTATGAATGATTGATGACCGGACTTCTAAACAAACTGATAGAGCTGTGTGAAATGGAAGAGTGTCTTTGTGTAATTGTCTCAGCCATATTCCAAATATTACATGGGCTTTGTTTTACTGTTGAGATGGATGCCTGTTTTATATTTTCATTAAAATATTGGCACATGGGTAACAAACAGAAAAAATACACTTTTGGGGGGGGAGTCATATTGACAATACAAGGGATCTGGATGGACTCCCTTGCAAATACAAGAGTTTCTGTATCTGCCAATTTTCATTCCACATAAGAAATTTTTTCTTTATGGATTATTTTTAAATACTTTTTCAAGAGAATATATATTTTTATAACACAGCACCTCAAGCAGGTCAATTTTTGGGTGGCAGTTTACTGACTATTTTCACCTATTTTACTTTCATATGTATATTTTTTTAATTGTCTTTGGCTTCCCTAAAGCTTGGAGTCCAAAAACAAGCCATATGATGCTTTATCTGATTTTCAGGGTTCTTGCTTCTCTAAAAGATTTCATTAACAGTGCTACTTTCTGATTCACACAATGAGCTGGAGGTCTACATACATCTCTGCAGAGATGTCTTGCAAAGGTTAGTGAAGAATCACTTTGCCAATAGGTGCCACTGTTGCTCAACACGTTTATGTCTGAATCATCAATGTCCTTCAGTTCAAAATCAGTTCAGCCTCAAAATAAATAAATAAATAAATAAATAATGAAATCACAGGGACTAAAATGATCTCTGTGCAGAGGTAGAACTCCAAATACATTCTGGCCAGAGGTTTGTCCATGCCACCAGTAACATATGTGCTTTATCTTGTGCCTAAAAATACTTACATTGTTGTTAATACTGAGCAAAACTGAGGAAGGAAGAGATAAATATGCCTTGAATTAATTACAGTTATATTTAATCTAAGACTTTAATTTGCTGCAGGTTTACTGTTGAACCTCAGACCAGCAGCAGCTGAACCTTGCAGATATCTTCTCTGGACCAAGCACGATTTAAATGCAGAACTTGCACCAAAGTGCAATAAGAATTTGGACTTGTGTCAGCACTATCAGGGTGCCACATCCAGCAACGTAAAGGCCACCAACTGCTATTTTTTCTGGGCTTACTGTTTGGTAATATAAGGCCAGCTAACGTAGTTTGCAGCTTATCTACCCTTAAGTGCTATTCAGAATGTAAAGCCAAGGGCAGCTGAGGTCTGCTTGCTTACTATGTTCAGAGAAACCTTGGTTCACCTTGTCCTTAGGTGTTCAGCCATTTCATTTGCTTACTTTACTTTTGGGCATTTCAGGCATGTTATGGAATAATACAGGTTTCTTTTCTCCTTTCTCTGTAAAGAAATGTATAGCAAGCTGTATAAAAATGCAATAACAACGAAGGGCAAAGCAACTAGAGATTTATAACCTTTCAGGTTCTGTCCCATTCTGTTTTTTAATGCAGCTGTTCATTGACTAGAGTCTGACAGATATAAATTTTGTTTTCAGTGATTTAATATCTTCTGTTGAAAAAATATTCCTAGCCATCTGCAGCTCAGAACGTAACCCAGCAACTTGCTCTAACCAGCAGTCAGCCCTCCCTCTGCCTGCGTAACCTAATTCCCATTCCTTCCGCACAGAGCAGATCACTCTTACGTATATGAGCAACAAGCTGTATTAAGTAGTACTTAAGATCACACTAAGCCGTTTACATAGAGGCATCTCTTGCTTTTCTGTCTCTCGCTAGTTGGCCGAGGGCTTGCAGATATTTCTGACTCCCTTCATAGTCCAGGATTCTACCAATACGATGGGGATGACGTCCCTGCCTGGAAGAGAGGCCATCAGTTTTAGCAAAAGCAGAAATTGGTGGCTTTTCGTAGGAAATGGTGTAGACACTCCTCATCATTTCCGCTTCTTTCTTGTGCCATTTTTTCATCAGGTGCTCGAGAAGGCCGTAGTTGGTGGGTGGTTCTGAGACAAGAAATGGTTAAATGTTATAAATGATAAAATTAAATATTTGTTCCTGGCATCGTTATTCCACAGGGGGCACGGGGAATGCCTGTACTATTCTGACAACAGATTAAGGACAGACTGAGATCTTCTTGTTCCCAGGGCATGTGTGCATCCCTCTGGCTGGAGGGGAAAATCACTGCTAGATATTGCTAGGAAAGCAATAATGATACAAATGTAGGAGTCTTGATTCTTCACAGTAGGTATTAAAGAAATTAGCAGAGGTGTATATATCACTTAAGTTCAGAAACATACTAACACTCAGTGAATTCTCCTGCCAGTTACACCTCACAGGTCCCCTTGTTTTCAGCTGCTGTCTGGCATTATTGCACAGGGAAGAAAAATGTTTCCATTGAAGGCTTATCCTTCACTGCTTCCCTGCAGTCGTTAAGTGTAGTTACATGGATAACATTTCCACTTTAATGATCATAAAAATAAGCTACTGACTGAGTAAAAAAGCAGCTAAACTTCACTGGAAAATCCATTTTCAGAATGATTTTTAAAACAGAAGGGCTGGCTCTAAGTCTATAGGTTCACCACTGCACCGTTTCATCTGAATTAATAACACCAAAAGCTACCAAGAATGGGGAAATCTGATTTCTGAGGAATCCAGGCAAGCTTGCGTCCATTCCAGCTGCGGAGGGGAGGCAGCACAGGGTCATAACCGTGTCTATTGTATTTATCGTCATACTCTGATACTAAATTTCGGCTTCTTGGTTCCTCGTGATGTGTGAAGAAGTGCTGTGCTGGCAGGCCCTGCAATGAGATGCACATGAAACCATGCCATTTGTCTCAGTGCGTAGCATTCAGATGGCTCAGCATGCTTTTGAGTCCAACTGTGCTACCAGTGATACCACAAAACGTTGTGAATACTTGCATTACCTTTACTTACAACTTAATCCCTGAAAATAAAGGCATTTGCCTTTAAAGGAAGGTAAACTTCCAGTTAAACAACAAGATCTGTACACCATGCGACCTGATCTGTCTGATTTGAAGACATTCATCATACATTTGCAGGAACATTTAAGCCTGCAACTGAGAAGCTGATTTTCTCGTGCTGCTGGAAGGTTTCATTGTGCATTAGCATTTCATATACTCTCTAGCTGTCTGTCAGGAGAGAATGATCAGCATATTTGGGGATGGAGAGGTACATTAGAGGAAAGGACATTCTACCAGATTATACTTATGGGAAAAGTGTTATTCTGGGACTCATTTAAATGTAGTTCATTCCTATGAAATTGGGGCTGTGCCAATCATCTGTTACCAGCAAGCTCTTACTAAAGCCCACAGGATGTCCTGAAGATATGATCCCCAGTCCGGTAACGTGCTGATTTTCATCATGGACACTGGTTTCCCTACCAGGGGGATACTGGGAAGCGACCAGAGAGAACCAAGTAGTGCGTGCTGTTTGTCTACCTCTGAGAGGCATCCCACTTCAATCACGCCTACAAGGGAGCGCTCTGGATCCTGTAACCTGGCCAGAGAGCTGCAGTGCCTTCTTTTACACGTACCCGTGTTCAGGGGTATAAAACATGACATAGGTAGTAGTTATAAATCATTGCTGTATGGATTGTTAGCGCACACAACCCTGCATCTGAAATTCCGTCTACTTACCTCATATTTCTTCATCATGATTCTTCTTAGTGTTTGTTCTGGTTTGTGATCTGGGAAGCAAACGAAGTCTGTGCTGTATATGCTGCAGCCAAGTTTCCCAGTGGGTTTGATAAACTAGAGAGATATACAACACTCAGGGGATAGCAAACGCAACCTGGTAATTACAGAACTTCTGTTCCAGAGCTCCTTTTTTCATCAATGCATTTTAAGAGCACTTATTTAAAAGGAAGTCTGCACCATGTACTTTTTTTGCAGATAGCAAAGTCAGCAGATGCAATCAGCCGTTGTAAAATTCTGGACTGATTCTTTGGTGTAGATATAAGATGCAAGACAGCCCTTGAAAAATTATTCATGGTTGGGTATTAAATACTGTCACCTGCCATGTGAACTAACATCTGAAAAAGACAAATTAACCCATTTTTCTCTCTTTTTCCCAGCCTCCTGACGCAGCAGGCCAGGCTTTGCAATATATTGTCTAGCATTTTGCTCACGTCCAGTTGGAAAAATACTAAGAAATGTTATATCTTCTCTGGAAAACTGTTCCCTGTCTTATTTCTTCAGCTACAAAGGCTTTTTCTTCATATTCTCGTTACTTTTCAGTTTATTTCACCCTCATTTATAATCTAATGAAATACTTCATGGATTTCTTTTTTCTACATAATTTTTATACCCTTAAACTATCTTCATCTTCTGAGATCACCTCAGATTTCATGAACGTCAGGGAAAAAAATAAATATATAAATAACAAGAAATCTAAAGGAAGTAATTTTAATGGAGTCAGGAGGATTTGCCCTGATAGCTCCCATATTCAACCTAGCTGGCGTGTTTTAACAAAATGAAATGTGTAATGATAAAATTTTGTTCAGCTCCTAAGTAGGATATGCAATCTGTAGAGCAGCTCTGCTAGCAAAAACTGCTCGTTTGCACAAATGAAACCAACAGCCAAATTAGCAAGGATCCGTTGATACAAGTAATAAGTAAGTATCAACTTATGGAAGGGCAAAAGAAGCCTCTATTGTATAATACTGTTATGTGTTATTTAGTTATATATATGATTGTCATATAGTTGTATATATTATTAAGTTTTATAGCAGTCTATAGCATTTTTAATTGGCAAACTTGTGTGAACCACATACATGGTGCTCAGACATTGCTTCTGTCCTGACTTAGAGATAAGAATGGGAGATCATAAAAGGAATGAACGGAGGCCAAGCAAGATGCTTAACCCTCTCGCTTTTATTACTTTTCTGAGATGAGCCTGGACTCCAGCTCCCCCTGCAGTTGTATTCTGTTTGCAGAGAATTGATTTTGACCCATTCTATCCTGCTCTCACACTTCTTTCATGCTCTTACCCTTTTTCTCTCTTCCAGCCAGTTTCCAATGAGAACTTTAGTAGAGTATTTTGGTTCAATTTTCCACCAGTCCCGTCCATCTTTAATTGATGCAATCATATTTCTTTGTCTCACCAGTGCTGCCCTCCTTGGTTGTTGAATAATTGTTCTTCCAGTTTTGTGGATGAACGATGACTCAGTAGTCCAGTGCTAAAACTAGGGCAGAGGGCTCTGCCTGACAGGGTGCTGAGAAGCACGGGTGATGTGCGAAGCTGCTTTGCCTTAGAACCATTTGTGTTTGCTGTCCCAGTGACCTAACCACATTCTAGGCTGCATCATAATTCCTACTGAGTCAAACAGTGGCTCCTCACCCACTCAATTAAGCTATCTTTTTTCTTTTTTTTTTTTTCTCTGAGAGCGCACAATCAGAGCACTGTGATATGTGATTTACTCACACCAACACACCACACACACCTGCGCTACACACAGTCTCTCTGCATAGATGCATAGACACGTTTTATTTTAAACGAGTATGATGAACCAAGATGTCCATTCAAAATAATATTCTTATTTATTGACATAGCTAAAGATAAGAGCTTGCAGCATGGTACAAGCATGTATAACGTTTGCATATTCCATGGTCCAACTATCAGCTGGAATGCAGTTCACATGAGCCTTGTTAATCACTGTTAATGGCCGCCTTTGACTGACTACCCATCACCTGATATTAAATATCCTAAAAAGATATTTTTCTAGCTTGAGGCATGAACAGACTTGTGGAATCTAAGATGTTTACTATAAGCCTTTTAGGAAGTTAACAACGCTGTCCAATCCCCTTTTACCAGATGGAAATGACAACCCCCCATAATCATACAGGCTTATGATTCCATGGAATCCATCCTCAAGGTGGTACCAGGTCACTCGAACTCCATTGTCCTCCAGTCTCTTCTTGTACAGCAAGCCATCGTCCCTCAGCACATCATACTCACAAGTCAAGATGAAAGACTCTGGCAGCTGGTGAACAATAGCATCTTCAGCTAGCAGGGGACACAGGTTGGGCTCACAGAATCTTTTCACTGTCTCATAAACTTCAGCCACAAAATCAGTGGGCCTAAGCGGCTTCACACCTCTGGCCTTAAATTTTTCAGGGATGTTGTCTGCACTCACCCACTTCCTGTACTTCTGCCTCATATCTGGAGGAATATGGGAGCCCTTCAAGACCTCCTGCATATGTGATGCATCCCCATTTAGGTACTGCAAAGCAAAAAAAGCAGCACGTTCTCGGAATAAGAGAGGGACTCCCCGATTTTGCTGGTAGGATGGTAAATTGAAGTCCAGTGCCTGAAGGCCTGGGTAGATCAAGATCTGAGCACGTAGCTTTGGGAGGTCTGATCTACCTGCCAGGGTCTGGCTAACAGCAGCTGCTAGATTGCCCCCTGCACTGTCCCCACAGACACTTATACGGGCAGGGTCCACCCCGTAGTGCTCTGTGTTCCTCATGAAGTGTATGGTAGCATTAAGACAGTCTTCATACGCAGCAGGGTATTTGTGTTCAGGAGCTAAGCGGTACCTAATACATAAAGAGACAAGTATAGGAGAAGGAAATGTCATTAGTATTAATTCAGAAATGCTATCCTACACTGCCTTCCAGCCCCATTGTTTTGGGGTATTTTTCCTTCAGGTCAGGATATTCATTACCTCCTAAGCAGGCGTTCCTCAGCTAGGGATTGCGGTTAAGCTGTAAATTGTGTGTTCAATCACAAAGACACGTGAAAGTAGGATTGTCTTCTAATTAAGAAACTGAGTGAAACATTGGAATTCATTTCTTAGTTGTGCTGAAACCCCCAGCCCCCCAGTGTATTCTTGACAAGATTATTTAATGATTTTGTGCCTCTGCTTTCTATGTGTAAAAGTGGGAGTAATATAGTGTGATTATTCTCTCTTTGTCTATAAACTACAAGTGTTTGGAACATCTCACTGTATGTTCGTGTTCAACACAAGGAAGACGTGTTTTACCTAAGTTCTAAATTGGCTTTTTCAGATTTTCTTAGTGTGGCAAATATTCCCACTGGGGTCTTTTCTGAGTATAGCAGTGCATGAACAGTTAGGAGCTGTGATTTCACAGCTATCACTGTTTGTCTCTTTATGTACTTCCCTGAATTCTTTAGATTTTTTTTCTGTAAAATGTAACATCTCCGAAAACAGTGCAGCTCTTCTGTGGCACCACAGCAACAATAATCTCTGAACAATAGAGCTGGGTAGGGTTCACTTACTGAACAGATACAACTACTGAGTCACTTTCTCTGGATATGTAGCGGCACACTTTTTCATAGGTATCTGGAAAAGAAATACTTTCATTAGTATTTTGCTAGTGACCTAATCTTTGAGACATCAAGGGAATATTCATTTCTAGAAAGGCGTGTATTTCTTTTCAGACTTTCTCCAAAATCACATGCTTAAAGCTCCTCTCATTTCAATTTAATGAATACATGAGAATGTTCTTTGTACATTATTAGAATTCCTCCAGCACATATCTTACCAAGACTTCCAAATACCCAGCCTCCTCCATGAAAGAAGATGATAGCTCTCCTTCGCCCATGTGTTATAGCTTTAGGCTGGTAAACCCTCACAGGTACTTTGTTAAACTGCAGATCCTGGATAAAGAGCTTTGGGTCTACCCTTAGTCTCCGTCCTTGTCGCACGTATCGGCCAAAAGTGATTTGACTGCAAAGCCCTGTCTTCTCCAAAATCCTTCCCTGTTAAAGGTAAAAGAAATTAAGGCTTCTTAATAAGTCTTGATTTAGCCAAGGTATAAAAAGTCTACATCATACTTACTTTGAACTCTATTTGAGGAAAAGTTTAAAGAAACACAAGGCTCACAAGACAAGAAGTGCTGATGTTGTAAAACATTGGTATTCTGTAATAAGATGCAATAGTAACAGTGTAGTTAAGTTAGAATAACCACCATGAGGACCGCTCTCAGAAGATCATGGCTATGCAAACATCTCCTAAACTCTTTCTAAATGGCTTCTTGTATTCTAAGTACTGCTAGGAGAGTTCATTCTCATCGGTTGTTAGTCCTTTTTTTGCCTTCATAAACCCTTGGAAAACAGTGAGGAAACGTCACTCTGCAGCTGGTTTTCTTGGGAAGCACCATCCAGTTCTAAGAAAGTGAGAGGTCTCAGGATAGAGTCAAAAATTAGTATTTCTTTTAAGACTACCTAGATTAGTTTTACCAAGGAGAAGTTCTATGTTATATCATATTAGCAGTCACCAGAATCTTCCAGATCATCTTCTGAAGAATCAGATGTAAAAATCTAGGCTTCCCATACAGCAATTTGACCCCTGTTGCCTGATAAAAATAAAGCTCTTAATTTCAGGAAAAACAATTTTCCCAGTCTCTCACTTCCTACATACAGTAAAAAAACCTACCTCTGTTACTCAAATCCAGTGTCATTCTAGTATCATATTAGCAATTTTATATAGTGCATCCAAATTGGCCATCTAGGATTTTTATCTACATTTTAATTGTCAGTTTTGCCCGTCACACCCTTGTGCTTATTCTTGATTTATTTATACTTGATAACAACAATTAAATGGTGTATACAGAAACATCCTCATAGACTCTTACAGGTCATCATTGCATAAACTAATACTGCTGAATTATACCATAAAACTCAGTGGATTTGCAAATCCATAGTGCTGAGATGTGTTGGGCAAGTTAGTTACTGCTTTTTATTTGCACAAGACTTACTGAACAAAATGAAGGAGCATCCTTTCCCAGTGCTCTTGCAATGAGCTCACTAACTAGAATATGAATTCGATGTATTAAGTGAACAAGTAAAGAGAAGCTGGGAACAAAATTAACCGAGTTCATCAGTGCGCTCAGTTACTAAACAATTTTAAATGCTTAATGTGAGTCTTTACCCATTGCCTTGTTGCCTTCTGGTAGGATCCAGGAGAGCTGGGGAGCACGGCAAGTGCATTTCAGGAGGATGTGCAGGGTGTAAGAAACCGTGCAGGAAACCAAGGTCTCTGTGGTCAGAAAGGGGGTGTTGGGGCTAACGGAGCAAGCTAAAGATTTTTTGAAAATCCAAAGGCGCCGCAAGTGCCAGAGGAAGCGTTTAGGAGAGCTCTAATGCCGTTTATGCAATGCTGTAAAAGTGAGTCCAGGGATTAAGTAAAGCAGCCCCTAACCGGATTTTGTACCAGAAATGTCAGCCGCGGCAGGAGCGGCTGAAGGGCTGCGGTTTTCCCCTGGCCGAGGAGCTGCCTTCCCCTGCAGCTGCGGGCACCTAGCGGGCAACCCCCCAGCTCGGCTCCGACTCGGTTCCGCCTGCCGCCAGCCCCGCAGCCGCGGCCGGTCCCCGCACGCTCCTCCCGAGGGCCGGCTTCGGGGTGCGGGGGGCCGGCTTGTGCCGGCGGGGGCCTCCCGCGGTGCGCGGCTGCCGGGGCCGGGGAAGGGGGAGCCCGGAGCCCCCGCAGCGCTCCGCGGGGCGGTCGCGGGACTCACCAGGGCCGCCGTGCCGAGGAGGACAGCCAGGACCAGGCGCAGCTTGGCGGGCTGGTTCACCCCGGGCGGGATCTCGTAGCTGGGCAGCCCGAGGAGCACCGTGCCCAGCACCAGCGCCGCCAGGGGCAGGAGCAGCAGCAGCAGAAGCAGCAGCGCTGGCAGCAGCGCCATGGCCCGGCGGCGGCCCCGCGGGGCTCCCCGGCCCGCGGCGGGGCCCGGCAGCGGCCGTCGTCCACCCCCCCCCCCCCCCCCCCCCCCCCGCCGGCCGGCGGCGTCACGGCCCCGTCTGTGACAGCTCCGCAAAGCCGCCGCCGGGGTCATGGTGCGGGCGGCCAGCGAGCACCGGGGGGCGGCCGCGCTGCTGGCGGCACACGGGCGTAATCTGGGTGCAGGGAGGCACGGCCTGAGCCGCGCGTCCCGGTCCTGAGCCCGCTCGCCAAGAGCCTGAGCCTCTGCGGAGCCGCAGCCCGGCAGGGTACCCGAGTTCCTGCCCGCTCCGTCCTCAAATCGCCGCGAGCATCCCTTTAATTTAGGGATTCGTTGTCCGAAGGCGGCCCGCTGGAAGGGCAAGGCAGGCACTGCGAAGAGGTGACAGCTCAGATTTCACGAATAATGACTCTACTGGCTAAGCTAGCTTTTCTGTTACATCTTAGATAAAAAGGTTCTCTGGTACAAGCAGATACCACTGATGAATGTGCTTCAACAGACAGACCTACTAGTCCCATAATTGCCCAGGAATTTTAGCTGCTATTAAAAAAAGAACCTTACTCTGGTGAATTTCAGAAGAAAGCTTTAAACATCGCCTCTGTGTACACCCAGGGAAATCTGAAGTATAGCATTTGTTCTGTAAAAATCTCTGATTTCCTTAGTCTTATGAATTGCTTTTCTTTTTTCATGGGATTTTCTTTTCCTCAGTCTTAAGATTTTGAATATTTTCACTACTGTATCTCATTGCTTTCATCAGCAGTGTACAATAAACCATGAAATCAAGTGATATACACCTGCTTTGTCCTTTAACGAAAACTCAAAATATGGAGAAAAGTTACAGCACAGGGAACCTCTCTCTGAAAGAACATGAGAATATTTTGGTTCATATTTTCTCTCTCCTTAAGCTCAGCCTTTTATGATACACTGATTAGGAGCCCAGTTCCCTGATTGTTACTGTCTTCCTAAAATCTGTCCTTAAGTGCTCCCACTCAACCAGTATCTCTTGCCCTAAGCTTCAGAGGGCATAGTAGAGACATCCCAAAATGAAACAGGAGTTTATAGAGCCATGGTAATTTGAAATCTACAGGAGTTATTTAATCCAAATTATTCATTGAAAAATGTTTACATGGACATAAATCATCCTTTAATTAAACACAAGGAATCAATCACATGCTGTTTTGATGGGAAATTGAAAAATAGTTCGTGGAAAATACTAAAACCGTAAAGGCTAAACTGTCAATAGTCTCACAAGGACAAAGACCACTTTTCAGATGGGATTTGAAGTTCACTCATTGCAAATTTGATATTTTTACATCAAGGGGTATCATATTTTTGCTGAAAATTAATATCCAAGATTTGAGAACTTCCCAATTTCTCAGATAGAGAAACATAACCAATGAAAGTTGTTTCTACAGGCCCTTTATGAATTTAACAATTCTGTCCAGTCCTCTTTTTGCAGATGGAAATTTCAAAACACGATAACCATACAGGCTTATGATTCCATGGAATCCATCCTCAAGGTGGTACCAGGTCACTCGAACTCCATTGTCCTCCAGTCTCTTCTTGTACAGCAAGCCGTCATCCCTCAGCACATCATACTCACAAGTCAAGATGAAAGACTCTGGCAGCTGGTGAATAACAGTATCTTCAGCTAGCAGGGGACACAGGCTTGGCTCAAAAATCCTTTTAAATTTCTCAAAAACTTCAGCCTTGAATTCATGAGGTTTGTGTGGTTTGTAGCCTCTGGCCTTAAATTTTTCAGGGATGTTGTCTGCACTCACCCACTTCCTGTACTTCTGCCTCATATCTGGAGGAATATGAGAGCCCTTCAAGACCTCCTGCATATGTGATGTATCCCCATTTAGGTACTGCAAAGCAAAAAAAGCAGCACGTTCTCGTAATAGGAGAGGGACTCCTCGATTTTGCTGGTAGGATGGTAAATTGAAGTCCAGTGCCTGAAGGCCTGGGTAGATCAAGATCTGAGCACGTAGCTTTGGGAGGTCTGATCTACCTGCCAGGGTCTGGCTAACAGCAGCTGCTAGATTGCCCCCTGCACTGTCCCCACAGACACTTATACGGGCAGGGTCCACCCCGTAGTGCTCTGTGTTCCTCATGAAGTGTATGGTAGCATTAAGACAGTCTTCATACGCAGCAGGGTATTTGTGTTCAGGAGCTAAGCGGTACCTAATACGCAGAAGGAGACAGCAAAAGAAAGAGAAGGAAATGTTGTTAATTTTAAATGTGTTGCTTTTTCTTGGAACACTGACTAGAACATGAGTGATACAAGTTCATTGTGGTCTTCTGGTGTAGACTGCATCTTCCTTGTGGATAACGTAATTTAATCAGGCTGCACCTCTCCTTCACTTAGGGTATATCACTTGAGAATTATTACATTTTATTTTTCTTTATTTAAGTAATTGAGGCAGTTACATTTTTCTATCTTACTAGTTTTATATATTACCATTTGATTGCATTTGAAACCTCCTTGTAGTGTACATCTAACTAAACAGATTACTGAACCACTGCCTTCCAGGTTTGTTCATTAGTCCTTTAGCTCCTTAGAAAACTCTTCTAAGAAGCATTCCTCCTTTTAGTGTGGTGCCAGCATAGTTCTGAGTTGTGCCGAGAGATACCTGAACGTTGCTTGGGGGTCTGTTTGCACTCTCCCTGCATTAGCAGAGAAAGAAAAAAGATATATATATATATATGTACTTCAGAAGGGTAGTGCGGACTGAACTCACCCAACAGACACAACCACCGACTCGCTTTCTTTGGCGATGTAACGGCAGATGTTTTCATGGGAGTCTGCAAGAAGTTGGGGTGCGTTAGCTGCTGAGGCTCGGGGGGGCTGCGGCCGCCTTGTCCCGCCCTGGCCGTGCTCCCCCGGCCCCTCGCCCCCTCTCGCAGCCCCTTGCCTCCCCTTCTCCCCCTTCCCCTCAGCCCCTTCCCTCCCCTTCTCCCCTCAGCCCCGCCGCCTTCCCGTGAGGCGGGCAGCACCGCTCCGCCCGCAGCCCTCCGCTGCCGAGGGTAACGGGGGAGCTGAGCCAGATTTCAGCCCTTGTCCCGGGTGTCAGGGCGGAATTCCTCCCCCTCACACCTCAAGAAGACAGCGGCAGCAGCTCACCGCTGCGTTCGGGGCCGCAAATGCCCCGAGGCGCCCTACCGATGCTGCAGTACAGCCAGCCGCCGCCGTGGAAGAAGATGGCGCCCGGCCTCAGGCCGGCAGATGGCGCCCGGGGCCGGTAGAGCCTCACCGGCACCCGGCCAAACCGCGCGTCCACCAGCGAGAGCTGCGGGTCCGGCCCCAGCTTCCTCCCGGAGCGCATGTAGCGGGTGAAGGCGATCTTTGTGCACACCCCCATCTTCTCCAAAATCTTCCCCTGTTCGGAGAGAGGGAGGAGAGGCGGGCTGAGCGCGGGGAGCCCCCTCCGGGGCAGCGAGCAGCCGCGGGCCGCCTGAGGGGAGGCTGCCGCGCAGCCGAGCCCGGCCGCCGGGCAGGTTGCTGTGAGGGAGACCCTGCGCCTGCCTTCCCCCGGCCGCGGCGGGGGCATCCAGGCTTCGTGTTAGCGGGATTCAGCCTACTCCAGAGCCACTCGCCGCTACCCTCGCCTTTGGCGGCTGCTCCGGCTCGGTTCTCAACAGAAAGCTGTCACGGGAGAAGATGGAGCCGTGGCGGTCCCCTGCGAGGCTACGGGCCTGGGGGAGCGGGGTTGCTTTGGCACCACGCGCCTGAGCAGGTAGGCCCGCGCGTCCGACCCATGCCCTGTCAGGCAACAAGCTGTAGGGAAGAAGACAGGGTGTTCCCTTCTCAGTGTCACCAAGTCCTACGGTTTCATACCAGCCGCCCACCACTTACCACCTTACAGCCAGATGTCATTCTTCCAAGGTTTCCCAAGACTCTCTGTTTTTATCTGCTTAAAAAGCACCTGGCCTTCTACCAGCGTTACTGGAAAGCCCCACGAATGGCCTGAAAACATCATCTGTGCTTAGCTAAAGCAAAAATCAAAGCCATTTTGCTGTTAATAAATAATTCATTTAAATTGAGTTACAAAAGCTCAGCAGATACTGTTTGGGCTCATGGTTGGCTTCGCCTCTAAGTTCATAGGGAAATCCTGACTGAAACTATCCGAGGTCTAACAGAAATGCTTCTAAAAATTGTCCTCTGAAGTTAACAATCTAAATAAAATAAAATAAAAAAATAAAAAGGAAAGCTTTCCTTTAAGTGTTAATGCAGCTAGCAGGATCCTGCTAATTATCTACATAATGTAACCAAAAAAAAATACCTAAACCCCA
This sequence comes from Oxyura jamaicensis, assembly GCF_011077185.1. Taxonomy (NCBI): domain Eukaryota; kingdom Metazoa; phylum Chordata; class Aves; order Anseriformes; family Anatidae; genus Oxyura; species Oxyura jamaicensis. Next base: position 5,944,234 of record NC_048913.1, on the reverse strand, counting down.
CTTCTGACAGAAATAACGGCAAAGTAACTCACCATAGCAGATGTACTAATCATAAAAGCAAGGACAATTCGAAGCTTTCCAGGATGATTCACTCCAGGAGGGATACTGACATTGGAGTAGTCAGATTGAATTGTTGTCCTAATTGCTGTTATGAATGAAGCAGTAAAAATTACCAGCAGTATCACTGACAGTATATAAAAAAATGCCATTTCACTTAACAAAAGATGAGGTGTCTCTATGCCTATCTTTGATTTAGCTTTCTCAGATAACGTGGACTCTTAGAGCAGTCCAAGTTAAAACAAGTTCCTTCAGCTGCCACGCTTAGAAGTCCTTGGTGATGTTGTGCAAGGTGCCAGCGTGCATCACATCGGAGAAGAGGCAGGAGAAAATGTGTTTAATTTCCTGTTTAGCGTCTTGTTAATTGTGGGATTGATAAAGGGTGTGGTAGACTATATGGCATTCTTGGATTGTGGATATGTGTTGCTGTTTACAAGAGGAGCAAGCCAACTAATGTAGAGGTTAAATTGTCTCTTGTATATGATCTGCAGCCACAACATACTGCTTCTTGTGTTACAGATGTTCTTTAAGTAGTTTGGAGTCTATAGTCTTAACAAGGGCATTTATAAAGGAAAAAAAAGCAGGCTAACATGGGCTTTACAAAAGTAAATGCGTTGACCTTGTTTTGTTCTTATTTAAATATTGAAACAAGCTTATCAACACACTCGTATGTCTGATAAATGTAGGAACATACTTAGAGCATTTCAAAGATTGTGATTTACACAAAGCTGTTAACAGAGTCGCTCTGTCAGGGATGGATGCAGTTTTGACTCCATTTTTGCAAGTCTAAAATATCAGTTGCCCAGCCCATGGAAATTTTATGGAAGACGGTGACGAGGACTCTTAGGGTTGGATGCTACACGCAACATATAGCAAAGGCACTGATTTATAGTATTGTCATATCAGTACCTTCCTCCTTTGCTGAAACGCACTTAGTCTTCTAGGAAGAATAAAAGCATAGACATTAATTGAATGAAATGGGTCAGACCAGATGTTGATTTAAAATTTTACTGCATCTTTAATATTTACAGAGAAAGCAGCAAGTGCCTAGTCCAAATAGATCATTAAAATAGAGACTGCATATGGAACATTTGAAACAGCACTAAAGTAAACTTTCACAACATTCTTTAAATATACTGTTGGAGTGATCACTCTGGCATAATTGCTCTGAAACTGTCCTACCTAAACCTCTTACATGGAATTTAGAAGCACAAATGACCACAGAAAATTGGTAATTCTTATGGAAGGAAAGAAATTTGTTTCTATAAGCTTTTTAGGAAGTTCACAATATTGTTGAGACCCCTTTCTCCAGATGAAAAGGACATCCAGTTACTATGAGAAAAGCTCATGATTCCATGGAATCCATCCTCAAGGTGGTACCAGGTCACTCGAACTCCATTGTCCTCCAGTCTCTTCTTGTACAGCAAGCCATCGTCCCTCAGCACATCATACTCACAAGTCAAGATGAAAGACTCTGGCAGCTGGCGAACAATAGAATCTTCAGCTAGCAGGGGACACAGGTTGGGCTCACAGAATCTTTTCATTGTCTCATAAACTACAGTTGGACAGTCAAGTAGCACATATGGTTTGTAGCCTCTGACCTTAAATTTTTCAGGGATGTTGTCTGCACTCACCCACTTCTTATAATTTAATTTAATATCTATAGGAATATGAGAGCCCTCCAAGACCTCTTCCATATGTGATGTATCCCCATTTAGGTACTGCAAAGCAAAAAAAGCAGCACGTTCTCGGAATAAGAGAGGGACTCCCTGATTTTGCTGATAGGATGGTAAATTGAAGTCCAGTGCCTGAAGGTGTGGGTAGATCAAGATCTGAGCACGTAGCTTTGGGAGGTCTGATCTACCTGCCAGGGTCTGGCTAACAGCAGCTGCTAGATTGCCCCCTGCACTGTCCCCACAGACACTTATACGGGCAGGGTCCACCCCGTAGTGCTCTGTGTTCCTCATGAAGTGTATGGTAGCATTAAGACAGTCTTCATACGCAGCAGGGTATTTGTGTTCAGGAGCTAAGCGGTACCTAATACGCAGAAGGAGACAGCAAAAGAAAGAGAAGGAAATGTTGTTAATTTTAAATGTGTTGCTGAAAATACTGATTCTGCAACCAGCAATACACCGATTACATAAGAATTTTCCCTTTCTCCATAGGTTGTCTTACATAAACTGTGAGTAGTAGGTTCAGGTAGTAGAGGTTAACTTGTAAGGACCATCATCTTTTTTTTGTAGCATTGCTCAGGTATTGAACAACACAGGAGTACTCAGCTGCTAATTATGTCCAGGTCATATGGGCAGTCCTTTAATCAGTTTATGCTTCAGCTTTCCATGTGTCAAGTAGCAATGAGAGTATTTCCTTTCTATGTCTTTGTTGCTCCAACTCTATCATCATCATCCCAATAGCTGTTAGTATATTGATGATAATATTAGCTTGTAATTCATGTAATGCTGCTGTAAGCATCAAGTATTTTCTTTGAATGAGGGTTAAGTAGAATCTTTGACTTACTGTCTGTTTACTATCAATTTTTTGGTGGGAATTAAAAGGATGTCCTTCTTTTTCCAGGTAAATATTCATAAGCATTATTTGAGATTTAATCAGACAGTAAAAACTGAGTCAGTCTTTGGTGGTTTCAAACAAGAGCAGAGTAAATTTGTAAAAGCACATGCTTGACAAGTCCTTCGGAAATATCTACTGAGAATAGTTGTTGCAATGATCAGGCTAGCTATAAGGTGCTATTCACCGTGTAGGAAATAATCTCTTAAAAAATGGCATAAGAAAAAAGACTCACCCAACAGATACAACCACTGAGTCACTTCCTCGGGCAAGAGAGCGGCATAGGTTTTCATGGGTGTCTGAAAGAAACATTCTCATTTGTTTTTTTTTTTTTGGTGGGTTTTGTTTTTGTTGACTTTTTTCCCTCTTAACAGTTCTGACGTCCATTGTGTATGGCAAAGAATTGCAAAATAAAAATACTGACTACTTTTCTTTGACCCTTCCAACATAGCTCTGCAGATCTTTTTTACTCCTTTATCTTTCCTTTTCCCTATCTGTTTTTAGTTTTTTTGTTTGTTTGTGTTGTGTGGGTTTTTTTTTTTGTCTCATATCTCATTGTTCTTTGAGAAGTCAGATAACGCATAGCAGATGCTTTCTTCTGAAAGCTCCTGTGGTTATACTCAAATTTCATAACTGGCACAGGTCAAGCAACAATCAACTTTACCATTTATGAGGAGGTCACTTTTTTAACCGAATTATAGTAATTTTTCTGTTAGTTATCTTACCAACACTTCCAAGTGTCCATCCTCCTCCATGGAAAAACATAACTCCCCTCCTTTGGCTGGAAGATGGAGCCTTAGGCTGATAAATCCTTACAGGCACTTTCCCAAAACACAGGTCCTTGATGAAGAGCTTCTGGTCTGCTCCCAGAGTCCTTACACCTTGCATGTACCGGACAAAGTTAATCTGACTGCAGATACCAATCTTTTCTAAAATCTTTCCCTGTTCAAAAGCAAAAGGAATAGGGAATTCACTCAGAAGATGCTGTATTTTCCCAAGCAAAGGAACTGCAATGTCAGCATACTCATGATATCTGTCACATCTTTTAGGAGAATCATTAAGTATTTGAGTAGTTTCACAGGTGCAGTACAACTGAACAAATAACAGTAGCATCAGGAGAGGTCACATGAAAAGTGTGTTCACCAAAGAGCCTAATCCCAAAGCAATCCAGCATTAACAAAGACTGGTGAAGTATATCCCTTTGCTTTCTCAGCAGGTCCTTTACCTGTCATTGAAAATGAGTTTGGTTTTCTTTGGCTGTTCTGTCTTTGCCCTCTGAGAAGGTGGGAAAACATAGTGAAGGATAACAGTTCTGGTGATGAGTTAAGAATGTATTTGATAGCTGCCTTTTGATTCATCTCAGAAATATTGCCTGGTGTTTGCAATATATTTGCAGGAAGTTCCTGAGGTATTTAGTAAGCCTAAGCACCTGCTCCTTCTTTAAGCCAGTGATAGTCACACCAGGCACTTAAGGGTGAAAACAACCCAGCTGAGAACTACAGGTCCAAGGTAACTTTACAAAAACAAAACAAAACCAAATAGCCCTTAACCTCTTTTGAAACACTCTATTTACTCATTCCAAACTCTTCAAGCTCTTATTACACAGTATAGGGGTTTCTCATCAAAGACTGCCATGTTTCTATGGATTGTCAGTACTGTGTTATCAGTGTTACCGCTCAATATATCTGCCTGCGGAAGGCGTTTTATTCATCGGTGACTCTGGCTATTTATAGCTGTTCTCCATATTTGATTTTGAGGCTGAAGAAAGTAACAAGCTGTGCAACATACTGATTTTAATTTTCTGTAGAAATGAATCTTAGTATTTCTGGTTCTATACAAACATGGTGAAATGATTTATTCTATTGTAATTTGCTGTTTTCCAAGCAGAAATGGAACACCTAAAAAGTTGTTCTTAACATTGAACAGGTTTGTTGTGGTTTGTTTTGTTTTTTTTCATTCTGTGTTATGTTGCAGCACACAGGTCTAGTTTATGTACTAATGGGCAGTGTACATATGGTAAAAAGAGAGCTGCCTTTTTCTACTGCTGGATTGAAGTCAATATTTTATGATTCCAACTTGTATTGAGACAAAGCATGAGAATATACATGGTGGAATTCTTTAGTGTGATCCACTATAATCTAGAATATTCCCAACTGATCTATGTATATATGTATGCCTGTCTCTGTGTGTATGTATGATATCATTTTAAAAGAATTTGTCTCTCTTGGAGGTGCTGTAGTAATTTAAGTGCGTGCACAACTTCTCACATATTCCTAGCCCTCCTCTCAGCATTTATGCATCTGTCACTAGATGAAAATACTCCTCATTCAGTGAGATCCTTTGTTCGCAGAGATCACCAAAAGTCGGGTGCTGGTAAGAGCTTTAACTCTTGTTAGCTTCCCACTCTTTTACATGCCAGTTAACCCCAGGAAGTCAGGCTGGCCAGAACTCTTCATTCCCATCAAATCGAGCCTGCTTAGCTGCTCAGAAGTTACGAAAATGTGTTCAGGGGAGATGGAATTCCTTTGGTTTCTCTTGGACTTTATCACCTAATTTTGTCACTTGTTTGACAAAGAGCAACTACCTTCCCAAAAACAGCCCTGGAAAATTCGGTCACTAATTTAATCTTCAAAATAAATACAGAACTCCTCACCCCCAAGTCCAAGAAAGCTTGAAAGCATGGCCCAAAGACATCAGACATATTGTGAACCTAGACTGGAAACAGTTTCCATTGCATTTCCACTAACCGTTCTTAATCAAATGCTAGGTTAGCACAATTCATTTTAGAGGCACAGTCAGGCTTTCAGACCCTTGTGTTAGCCCGTGCACCCATACTGGCTAACGTAAGAGCAAGGCAGAATCTGACCGCAATAATGTAGTGTAATGTAAAGAATCTGGTAAAGGTTTCTTTAGCAAAACCGAGCTTCTAACTGCAGCTTACAGCATGATTACCATGCCTCGCTTTCCTCTCTGAAAATTGATTCAAGCAAGGCTCTAGGACTGCGTCAAGTTCAGAATGTACAGATTCACCATCTTCCCACAGAAATCACATGCAGGTAGTTAACTTACCACCACAGCTATGCATATTAAAATGATATGAATGATTCGGAGCTTCACAGGTTGATTCATTCCAGGAGGAATTTCAGAGTTGGAGAAATCAAAATTAATTGCCCCCATGATCAGCAATATAAATCCAGCAACAAAAACTGCCAGGAATAACACCAGTATAGTGTAAATAGCTGCCATTTTGCTGAGCGGTAGCCAAAGTGATCTGAAATGTCTTTGATTTGACTTTCTCAGATATCTTTGCCTGGTTACTTCCTGATTCTCAGGTACCTTTGCTTGTCATAGGGCTGTTCTAGTAGAAAAGAATAAAAAGGAAGAAAAAACGCCTTTCTCCTCCCCTTTGCAAATACATTAGTATGTATATTTCACTTTCCCACTCCCTCTCTCCCCACTCCCTTTATTTCACAAAAGATAAACTGTTTCAAGTCCTGAATTCTGTTAAAAAGCTAAGCCAGCAACATTTCAGAATTCTTGCAAAAAACAGTCCTTAGCTGGGAGAAGGACTGTGTTAATACGAAGATAATTTAGTTTCTCCTTTTTTATATAGCTATTCCAATTAATTTGTTTCCTAGAACAAGGAGCTGGTTGTAACAACTTGTAAATTATTTGAATAAACAGGTAATAAATACTGACAATATACATACTGACCTCCTTTATGCTGAAAGATCACTGACCAGGCTTTTAACTTCTCGTGGGTCAGGCAAAGCGAGCAGAACATGATTATAAAAACAACATGGGGAGCTCAGTTTCGACTCGTGGTCAGGTTACCTCATATCAGGTAAACCTCAGGAACTCAGTATGCTTTCCCATATGAACAAAAGGTACATCATAAAATGACTTACGGTAGTCAAAAATTAAGTGGTTTCAAGTCATGCTGCTGTATGTTGTACGTGCTGCAGAGTAGAATTTGTCAATGTAGAGCTGCTGGTGTTTAAATGGCGCTTGAGGCTTTAGTTGTGGATCTGAGTCTGCAACTCTTAAAACAAGTAGGATGTGAGAACACTGTTGAAATTGCAATTTTGCAGGAAAATGAAAGAGGTTAAAATCTAACTTCATTAGGCAGCCATCATAATTTTTGAGTTAAACTGCAATGATGGGGAGAAGTACCATGATGTCTTAGTTAGAAAACTTTATTGAAAGTAACATTTTTTCAATTATTTTTTTTGAGTGAGAAGTTGAGTGGTTTTGATAGGGCAGATGCTCTTCAGAAAATACTCTGAAATGGAAGGACCTGTTTAGTTAAAAAAAAAAAAACAAACTACGTAGTACTGATTTTTTTAAAAAGTCCTATCCAATGGTGCTTCTGGAGTTGTATTGTTTCTACAGTCAGGTGACTTTGCACTGTAGTTTTCAACAGCCCAATTCTTTGATAAGTTTATTATTGTGCACTCAGTTGACTGATTCTGGTCTCAGTCTGCCAGTGGTGCATTGCTTCTTTCACCAAGAAGCGTTTACTTAGGTTTATTACCGAGTATGGTTTATTACTGAGATTAGCAAATTTATCTTACTCTTTCAGCAGAGGATTTTGAATTGCTAGCTTTTATTGTTATTGACGAAAGCGTTACAAAGTTGGCGTGACATTAGAGCTTCTTGATAAGATAATGTTCTGCTGCTCTACCTTCATACAGCTGTGAACTCTTAATAAGCACATATGATAAGCATAAAATAATCTTGAAAGAGTAGCAGAAGGGAAAGAAGGTTCATCTCTGCACTCCGCTAACATGTGCACATTCACTGAAGTTTAGGGATTCCAGTTTAAGAATCAAGTTCCGAAACAAAACATCATTTCTCAAGTTCCAAACAAAATCAAATCCGTAGTAGTTCCAATTGAGAAAGTCTGTCCCAGACAGACACCTGTATTTCAGGAAAAATGTAGTCTTTGTGCCAGCTAACCCTAGAAATTAAAATACATAGCTGGAGTTTTACTGTCTGACATAGGACTCCACAGAACCTAAGAGATATTGCTCTCTCTCTGGTACCGTTACCATCTCTGACCTCCCACAATGGCCAAAGGAGCCGCCAGCTGTTGTCTTCAGCATTTCTGGGCTGCAATAGAAGCTTCAGGAAGAGATGTGCTTGTCGTTTGCCTTGAATGTGTGCCAGCTGTGCAGAGGTACTAGAACTGCGGGAGGTGAAGTGAAACAGTGCCAGGTGCTTGATCTTATTTGTGTGTTTTTATAATAATGTTTCCTAGAATGCTGATGTTTTAAATAATCTTACCATTTGTTTGAGAGTAACTGGAGAAATTAGAAAGTATTAGATGCACTTCCTCATGCAGTCAAAATAGAAAACATAAATCAAATGTGTTTGCGTTCTTTGCCAAGTATAAATTCACCATGGGTAGTGTAAGACTCGCACCATTTTTCTGAAAAATACTTTCATAGACTGTTTATATAATTCACAGTGTTATCCAGTATCTTTTTTCCAGATAAAAAGGAAAAAATCCCATAGCCAAAAAAGGCTAAAATTCCATGAAAACCACTCTCGGAATGATGCCAGGTTACTTGAATGCCATTGTCCTCTAATCGCTTCTTGTATAACAGTCCATCATCCCTAAGCACGTCAAACTCACAGGTCACAATGTAGGATTCAGGGAGCTGGCAAATAATTGAGTCTTCAGCTAAAAGGGGGGAAAATGTTATTGCTAACAGTTCTTTGACTGCTTCATGGACTTCATGTTTGTATGAAGTGAATTTCTGCGGTATGTAGCCTCTAATCTTAAATTCATCAGGAATATTGTCAGCACTTATCCATTTTTTATATTTCCGTTTCATAGTCTCAGGAACATGGCAATTTTCTAGGACATCTTCCAGAAATGATGGCTCTCTATTAAGATAACGAAAACAGAAGTAGATAACTAGTTTCCGATACAACACGGGGACTCTAGCATTCTGCTGATAGGAAGGCAAATGAAAATCTAGCCCTTGTAGTCCTGGGTAAAGTAAGATCTGTGCACGTACTTTTGGGAGATCCCTTTTATTTACCAGTATTTGGCAAATAACCGTAGCAAAATTAGCTCCACAGCTGTCACCGCTAATGATGACGAGAGCAGGATCCACGTGATACTCTTCTAAGTTCCTCATAAAGTATATGGTAGCATTGAGACAATCAAAATACTGCCCTGGATATGGGTGTTCAGGAGCCAAACGATAACTGAAATGTCAAAGACGTTGTGGTTATTGTCAAAGTAATTATAAAAAAATAATTTGCATTGTTCTGGGGTGACTGGTATGGTAGGTAGGGCGTTTTATCTAAATTTTAAAGTTTATGTTTGTTTTTAACTCCACGTAGACTGGAAACACAAAGTAATGGTATACAGTTATTTTAGAATACTGTAAGCACATTTCTAAATTAAATTAAAGGCTAAAGCCAGAAATGGGGAGCACCGTCTAAAATAGTAAATATTTCCAGCATATTTTTCAGAAATGTTTCAATTATGAGCTGTGTTACCATAAATATTTCTATGTAAAAGTAGCACTTACCCAACAGACACAACCACTGAGTCACATTTTTTGGCAATATAGCGGCATACTCTTTCAAAGGCTCCTAAAGACAAAGTTTATCAGAAATTATGTTTTAGAAAGGCAAAAAAAAAAGTCACTGAGTACCTCAGCCTGCTCAATATCCAGGTAACCAGGTCTCCCGTTTCCTTCCCAAAAGGGCCCACAGTTTCCGTAGTCATCCCTTTGTCGCTGGTATACCTACAGAAGCCTTTCTTGTTGCCCTTGACATCCCTGGCCAGATGGAATTCTACCAGGGCTTGAGCTTTCCTAACTGATCGGAGAGTTTCTCTGTATTCCTCCCCAGACATCTGTCCTTTCTTCCAACCTCTGTAGGCTGGGACGGTTCTGGAGACTTTTTGGAGGCATTCAGTGTATCTGACCATCTTTTCCAGCCTGAAGAGTCTTAGTCTATTCATTTATTCTCTGTAAGGAAGCACTGTCATCATCTACACAGCCTCTCATTGAGTCTTTTTGGTACCATTAGATCCAGTTTGAAGTATGGGAACCCAAACTCTGAGCAGTGTGCAGTATTTAAATACATCATGGATTTATTGCAACTGCATAAAGAGGTTTCCTGTTCTGTCCAGTCTTCCTTTCCTAATAAAAATTCATGGCACTGTATTTTCTTTTTGACTGCTACTGTGCACCATGTCAACATTTTCAGGCAATTTGCTAACGTAATTGAAAAATCATCTTCCTGCAAAGTAGTCATTGTTTTATTTGTAACGTTAGGGTGTTCTGCTCATCTGTTTGACTTCTGCTCTCCATTTCACCTACCATTTTATTACCTAATCCTCTAACATCTGAAAGGCATTCTGCACTTTTTCAGCCAGCCACTGCCTGCACTGCAGGAGTTATCGTATCACCGCTCACCTGCTTTTCTGTGTTTGAATAGCACTGGTTAGCACCGGTCCCAGATCCTTATGGGAATCTCAGGGGAACCTCCTGCAAGCCACCTTATTTTCATCTTGTAGTCAGTTCTTATCAAGTCAAGGATAATCACTGTCTTGACAAGACAGTCACTCAGGTGTCATGGGTGTGTAACCTCTTTAGGAGAGTCTTTTGGAATTCAAAGTAAGTTTTATCAACTCAGTTTCCTTTATTCATTTATTCGCTGACTCATATGAAAAGCTTAAATCGATTCATGAAGAATAGCTTCATTTTATATAAGTTGCATGGATTTTAAGGACTAATTCAAATTTATCTGTTCAACAATTCTGTTCTCATTGTAGCTTCTGCTAATTTGCCAGTTCCGGACTTCAGGCTTTCTAGTCTGCAAGTCCTTTTAAAAACGTGCCATTATGTTAGTTGCTTTCCTGTTACCAAATACCACGGGGAATTCAAGTGAAAGGTCACATGCAGGTATAGTCAGTGTACAGGTATGGCTGTTATACTAAGCCATGACATATTACGATGCAGTGCCTTTAATGTGCAGATTATGCAATGGCAATTGTGTTTTGAAAAACAACTCTCCAACTTTATGGTAGTTTTTTCTTCCAGTGAAAGGAATTCACTGTTCATTTAAATCATGGAAGCTTGGGTCTTGAGTCCTCACCACGACCCACACTAGCTCTGGAACTAGAAGCATCGCAGCAGGTGTCAGCCCGGCCCTCCACCCAGACTACATGCTGTGCAGTGAAATGAGGATAGACTATTTCTGCCACAGAATGGGACCTGAATTATTATGAGCTTTCATTTCTACATGGTGCTGAACCAAGCCACGTAGGCTCACAACCTCAGCTGTGGAGAACTGAACTCTGTCTGACACTGTGCAAGTGGAGACTTACCCTTTGAATCAGTAAAGGATTCAAAACCCACAAACTTCCCTTTATGACCCTTGGAATGAAATTCAGATTTCCATGCTAGGTGCCTTGGCTTCCAAGCAAAGCCCACGTAGACTTGGTTGCTCAGAAAGAGATCCAGAACGGTTAATAGGCTGAGCAGGCAGCCACGGAGACAACCAAAGAGTTGTCTCCCTTTCTGAACAAGAAGTCATTTATTTTGTGCAGTAGAATCACAAGAATCCACCCCCCCCCAATTGGTTTTATTTGTAATGCTCACGTATTAAAGCATATGTATGCTTCGTTTGGATTCTTTGATTCTTAAAGTTAAGCAGCAAAAGCACCAGAGAAAGGACTGACACATTCCGAAGGGTAAAGGTTTAGATTTGATTTTAGAAATAGAACTTGCTGATTTCTTACTAATGCTCCCAAATGTGCCAGCGCCTCCATGAAAATACAGTATTCCTCTTCTTTTGCCAGTAGGTGGCCACTTAGGCTGATAAATCCTCAAAGGTACCTCATCTACTTTGAGATCCTTGATAAGAAGTTTTGAATCTCTGCATGGTGGTATTCCATCCACCACAAATCGCAGCAAGGTTAAATCACTGCAGACCCCTAGCTTCTCCAGAATCTTGCCCTGTTGAAAAGAAAGAATTCAGCAAATTAGCATGAAAGGTTCCAACTCCCTTTAATTAAAATAATAATAATAAAAGTCTCGGGTTTATTTTACTGTATTGTATTTCAAGAGGTACTGGAGACATTGCTTCAGTGGCGTGATGGTGATTATTGAGAAATCTTTGAACTGGTTTGATTGAATTGAGTGTTACAGAAGATTGCCCAAAAGTAACACAGCAAACCCCGTTCTGCATAAGCTCTTGCTCATTATCTACTTTTGCATGTTTCTTTTTGTGAGTTTGAAAAATAATTACGAATGTATTTAAGCTGAAATTATGGGGGAAACGAGTAAAATAAGTTTTGATTTGGAAATAAGTGTCATAAGCAACTATGGGTGGCGTGAAGGTGGTGAAAGAGGATTAGATGTTAAATTATAAATTGAGCTCTGCTAAAATCTATGGGAGTCGTAGGCTCATTATGTACACAAACACCAGCGGTTGCTTTTACTTCTTAAAGCTACGATGAAGAGGGCAACATTTTAGAAGTTCTTTTATATTAAAGATACTATATATTTTGTAGGAAAAAAGGACAAAGTTTAATTACGCAGAGAAGAAAATTTTGAGGTTTAGTAGAAAAGACTAACTACATTCCAGCTGCAACATAATGTCTTAACTTCAAAATAAACCGTTTTGAAGTGAATGTCAAAATACTGTGGTATTTATAGGGGAAAATGTCCAGACTCTTAGAGGATTTAGTGGTCACTTCTAGCCCAAGGAAATTCCTGTTTTAAGACTAACACATGTAGATCTAGAATGTGGTGTAACACACTCACTAACAACTTTTTTATGTTGATTCTTTTTCCCTCTCTACAAATCTGTACTAAGTTCCTATGATGTTGAAAGTGCCACATGACTGAGGAGATGGGAGGAACAAGTTCCAGAATTTTTGAATGTGAAGGTCTCCCATTTTTACTTTTTTTTTCCCATAATAATTAATTTCTGCTTTCAGCTTGAAATAATTTTGTCTTTATATTATGGAGTAGATATATTGGATATTCATGCAAGTAAATACACACAGTGACACACAGGCATTTTTAAAGAATGAGAAAAACCCAAGCATGTAGTTCATAAATATGCCTATATCCTGCTTTCTGAACTAGCCACATAAGAAATTGTATCATTTGGTTCATTTATCAGTGCTTACACGTTTCAGGCGGGTGAATCGCTGCTGCCACTTTACTTTTTTTTTCTTATGCCATTATCTTCCAGCTCCCAAGCATCATACCAAAATAAAAAGGAAATCCCCAGTATTAAGAAAGCTGACTTACCGACATCATGGTTGTAATCATCACGGAATGGTAAAAACGAAGCTTTAGAGGTTGGTCAATTCCAGGTGGCAGTTTTGAATTGAAAAAGTCATAAAATAACCCTCCCAGAAATAGTGCTGGTATAATAACAGGAGAGAAGAAAACCATTCCAATTATTGCTAAACCTGTATAGACGAATGCCATTTCACTTCTATGGAAGTGACCTCCAAAAAACCCTGTTCTGTCTAAAGCCTTGTTTTTCAAGTGTTTCGCAGGTGTCTTCACAGTAGACTAAGCACTCAGTTTATAAGCAGAAATAAGTTTATTAATGTTGCAATACTCTGATATTCTCCACCCTTCTTTGCTAATGATATTATTGGCAACACTTCCTTACACTAAAAAAAAAAAAAAAAAAAAGGAGGAGGGGGAAACATTTACTCTTTATAAAAGGAGAAATTCAAAATGTATGGAATTGATCTATGTTGTGTGTTCTTCACTGACATAGAGGTGTCTGTCCCTGGGCCACATGTGAAGATCGTCTGTGTCTGTTTGTTGTGGGCTCATTATGGAGGGACATTACAGCTGTCGATTTTAACGTTAGAGATGTGCACCTACTTGCAGTCGTCACCAAGGTGGATACTCCGAGAAGAAAAATATTCAAATCCACATTTTTTGATTTTGTTTCATAGTGGAATGCACAGGCCCAGTTAAGTAGGAGGACATTTGCTCAGAATATAACCTGTGATACGCTTCTGTGGAAAGATCTGTTTAATTATGTGATGTTTATTATTTAGCTGTGAAATTTTAGCATAGATTCCATTCTTCACGCTGATGTAGGAGTAGAAGTGGTCACTGTAAAATCAGCGCTAGGCTGTGCCACTCTTAACTTACATGAAGGTCTCTCCAGGTGCAGGATGTCTTTGGAGATTGAAGCCACTGCTGTTTCTGGTAAAACCTTTTCACTGATTAACCTCTAAGAATCTTATACTCAATCCTGAAGTTACATTTCCCAAATTTTTTTCCTTTCCTGGGTTTTAAAGTGAAATTCCAGTCTGAAAACTGATTTCATCCTTAGTTTCATTAGCACAATATTTAAATCAAAACAATCAGGTCAGCTGACTTGCACAATTCTAGCTGGTGGAGATAAGAATGTGTGGGACAAAGCACCGTGTGTCTGCCCCAACGTTTGTGAAATAGGCAAGCCCTCAGCTGTTCACAGTAAGGGCTTTGCTTTGCTTACGTTTGGTGATTGGGGCCTTCTTTTCCTTGTAGTATAGTTCACAAATTTAGCAACATAGTTGGTCTTAGTAATGTCAAATTGTACGGTATTGAAACCATATCCAGCCACCCATGGGCAATACTCGTTCTGATCTAACCTTATCAACTTCTTTTTTTTTTTTTTATTTAAAAAAATTTAAATTTAAAATTTTAAAATTTAAAAGTATTGCCCTCCCTTTTTTGTATTGCATGTTAGAAATCTGCTAAATATCTCTCAAGGCTGCTTCATTACTTTGCTATAAGGAAGGAAAAATTCCAATAATTTCTCTATTAATTCATTGCACTTTACCAGTAACGTCATCCAAGATGTTGTGAAAGCACCAAAGAAGAAAGAGTGTTAAATAAATTAAATGATCCTGTTGCTGCATGTCACTTTTCTACTGATGCTTGCAAACAAAAAAATGTTCTTTCTGGCACTAGAAAGAAATCTATCTTGGATACAAAGCTATGGTGGTAGCTCTTTAAACTGCAGCTCTTTGTTGAGGTATACTCATACATCCATTCTTTTTCAGCAAGCTCTTTGCAAACCCCAGCTTCCCCAAATGCTTTACCTGTTTGTGGAAGGAACTGGTTTACATTTGCTAAAGATTCAAGAGGTTCAACTAAACCTGGTAAAATTGATACAGCTCAGAGTTTGGAGTTGTAATGTGTATTTCTGGACATGCATGTGGCACTTTGTTCTTATAAAACATTTAACTCTTCAGAGCTCATAAAACTGATACTCTATTCATCAAAGTTAGACTTGCTGGAGACTGACATGTTTAATATATCAGTTGGTGAGTACATAATCGACATAGTGTAAATTCTTTCCAGTGAGTCTCCATTTATGCAAGAAGATAGTTACCTCTATTATTCATTCTTTTCATCATTTTTCAGCATATTTCTAATGGACATTGTAATGATGGCAAGAGAAAGGATTATAACAATCCCTATTAATAGAAATACCAATAATGGAGGCTCAGGGGCCACCTCATCGCACTCTGTAGATGCCTCTTTGTAGGTAGAGAATGCATAAACCTCACCAATTTCACATCTGTGGTTTATCAGAATAAGAGGCAGGCAGCTTTCAAACCAAACACCAATAAAGCCAAAAATGTCAGGGTAGCTGATGGTTATGAGTTACATGAACGTCAGGTCTTACTGTTTTTGCAATGTCTTTCCTTAAAATATTGCAAAACATTTCACTTCTGATTGTAGGCTGTGTTAGGAAACAGTTGACTATTGTGAAGCTACTATGTGTAATGCTGGAAATACTACAAGCAATAACTAAAATACGATAAAGTTGCTAGATATAATGGCTGAGGTACCGATTCAGTCACATATAGCCAGGTTTAGTAACTAACTGGAACTCATAAAGCTAAGAAAGCTAAAAAAAATATTACATGGAAAGATTAAAAGCAGAAATAATAGCTGCTGCTATGTTACCATTTTTAATTCTTCTTGTTTGTTGTTGTTGTTGTTTGTTTGTTTTTGAGGTACCTTTTGAAATGAAACACTCCTGTACATATAATTTACCTGGCTTTGTTGATGTGTTTATTTACTCTAGGTAATGTCGTATGACAATTACATTCTATAATGCGATTTAACTACCTCCAGTTTCACCAAGGAGAAATCTCACTGTCCTCCAGCTCAAATTTCTGAATTGATGTAAACAAATGAAAGCGTCTCAGAGCTCCTCACACCTGTGCGCCTTACTCTTCCAATCTGGGATATGGATTTACTGTGGCCTTTAGAGGAACAATAAAAAGATTTAAGAAATTGCAGCTTAGTCCTCACCAGATGAAAGTGTTTATTAAAGGTGCTGTATAGTTACTTGATCTGTCTCTTTCTTCACTCTGCCTGCCTCCTACCTACCTTTTGGTGTCCTCCCTCTTTGTTATCTCCATCTCCCCACCCAAATCAGCAGCCACTCCTTGTGCATTTTGCTCTCATTTGTGGCTGAACATCGCCTTCTGTTTAGTCTGCTCTAAGTCCTTCCTTTCCTCTCTTCCTCTCAGTTCTGCTATGAAGTATATCCCTTCCAAGTGACTGCCAGGTGAAACACTTGCTAACAAATTCTGCAGTAAAAAGCTGTACTGTGTCAAAAATTAGAAATAAAAACGATAACAAATATGTTCAGCATTCAGCGATGAAAAATTAGGATTTTGTGGTGTACAATTCAGAGCAGGAACCTTTTTGAAATGATGACTCTGCAGAAGGTTTTTGTTAACGTAGCGTTCTGAAACGTGGATGTGTTCTTGGATGTGTGTGCCGCGGTGGCTGTGCAGTTCTGTTCCTCAGGATGGATGAACTCTGATCCACCCAAACGGTGTCCAAATAAACCGCTCCAGAACCTCCACCTGGCATTTGATGACAGGCCACCAAACCAAAATGTGTTCTTGAGTCAGAAGCAGTTTGAATGTAAATGGCAGAACTGCAACAGCCTTAATTTGCTGTGGCCAGATCCAGCTGATACTTGTAACTCAGAATATTCAGGTTAGCAGGAGAGGAATGCATCCTCAGCAAGTTTGCTGCCGATGCTAATCATCAAAGATGGAACTGGGAGGTGCTGTTGACTCCCTGCAGTGATGAGAGGCCGTGCAGAGGGATCTAGCTAGATTGGGCAGTTGTCAATGGCATGAAGTTCAGCAAAGGAAAACGTCGCATGCTGCACCTGGGACGGAGCAGGGCCGGACACAGGTATGGACTGGGAGATGCGTGGCTGGAGAGAGCAGCCCTGCAGAAAGGGACCTGGGGGTGCCAGCAGTGTGCTCTGGCAGCCAAGAGGACAAACTGCATTTTGGGGCAACAAAGCTGGTAAAAGGGCTGGAGGGCACATCCTGTGAGGAGAAGCTGAGGATGCTTGGGTTGTCCGGTTTGGGGAAAGGGAGGCCAAGAGGTGACCCAGTTGCTCTCTGCAGTGCCCTGAGCAGGGGAAGCACTGAGGGAGGCTCTGCTCTCTGCTCCCCAGTAACTGATGGCATTGAACGGCCCAGAGCTGTGCCAGGGGAGGGTCAGACTGGGTGTTTGGGACAATTCCATTACCGTGAGGGTGGCCAAGCACTGGAACAGGCTCCCTGGAGAGGTGGCTGATGCCCTGTGCCAGTCAGTGTTGAAGAGGCATTTGGACAAGTCCTTCACTGATGTGCTTTAGCTTTTGGTTAGCCCTGAAGAAGTCAGGCAGTCGGACTTGATCTTTGAAGGCTCCTTCCAACTGTTCTGTTCTGTTCTGTTCTGTTCTGTTCTGTTCTGTTGTGTTCTGTCTGTTCTGTTCTGTTCACTATCACGAGAGAGTCAATAAACACAATGAAACACTGGGGTAATGGGCAAGTAGAAGACAACTGACAGGAATAAAAGAAACCATAATTTACAGGATTCTGTCTATTTCAGCAGCAGTATCCTACGGAGAATGTGCATCATAAGCAGAGAATATATATATATATATATTAAGAATTGAATTCAAAATTTGGAGTATTTTCTAATTGTCTGCTTATTTTCCAAAATACCTGTTGTGTATTGACTTTAAAGTAGAGTAGTACATAGAGATAATGTAAAGATAGCAAACAGAAGATAATTGAAGTTGTAAAGTTCTGTAATAAACCACTGTAATTTGATTAGTTTAGAACAGGTAATTGAACTTCAAAATTAGTATGGTGTAAATCCTACTGTGTTGTTAAACCTACTGCTTTTGTATATGAAGGCATAGCAGCAGGGTCAGTCAAAATATTTAAGCCTAAAACACTCTGTGACCTTTTGTGATGTCTTTCAGGCACTCATATTATGTGCCCAAGAGCAGAAAGCAGTTTCCCAGGTTGTTCTAATGGCATGGAAAGATCAGTTGTATACTGACATCTGGTGATGGGAATGGTGCACAACAATTTGCTTTCCATTTCCTAATTTTCTCAACATCTTTCTGTAATGCATAGCCATTCAAACGGCATCCATTGTTTGTAAGGTACCTTATTCTATCTGAAGACTTCCCTTACATAATTGGCCGCAGCATTCTTTGCTTTTGATTATGGTTTAGATAAGGCAGTAGTGGGCAGAAGATATATGCAATAATGTCAGGTAAAGAGCTTATTAATTTTAAATTCTAGAGCTAGAAATTTCTCTGACAAGAACAAAAGTAGTTCATAGTGTGGGCAGTGTTTCAGGTATTAATTTAATCAAAGATAGTCAGAAGTTTTGACTGTAAGTCTGAAGCATCTTACCCGTGCTTCCATTTCTGCATGGAAATGCAGTATGTCTCCAACGTCCTGAAGAATTCATGATCTTAGTGTCTAACAGCATGACAAATAATTGTAATGCAGGATATTGGAGTATAATAAAAACAGAGAGGAAACAATTACAGTGTGAAACATTCACCTCAGGAGAACAGTGTCATTAAAACGTTTACTGACATTTCAATACTCACATTTCTAATATCAAAATATGAAATAAATAGAATGCAACAAGTATATTTAAATCACAGTGACATTTTTATTTGAGAATGTCTTCCATCTCAGAAATTCACTATCGATTATGAATCCTTAATACAGATTTAAATTAAATGCCAAATCATATGTGCAAACTGGTTTTTATCAAAATGCATGTAAAATGTAGATATAAAACATTTTATGTAATTATTTGTGTTGATTATACATCAAGCAGTAGAAATCTTTTTATCTGGAAATAGACAGAACTTTGTCATGAAAACATTTAAGATTTCAAATAATTATACTCTGATTGGAAATGTGTTTAGTCCTGTTTGCTAGTTTTTTTTTAAAAAAAAAACTCTCGTAGTTTACCATCATTTCTGATCACGGGCAATAAACTCATTCACCTCTTATCTTCATGTATTTATATCATTCTGAGTGATTTTACTGACAGCCAGGAATTTTAGGGTTACTATTTCAGCAAAACACCCTTTTTCAGGGTGTTGTTGAGAGCTCTGAAAACCAGGACATTTTATGACTTGGATTATACTAGAAAATGTAAATCATCAATATTTGGGTTACTGTGTTTTCTACCTGTCAGCTAGTCTTTTTCTTTGAAAGCTGTAGGTTTATTAACCTTCTTTCCCAAGGAAATGTTATATCCCTATGTGATTTTCTCTGCCTTTTACTTTGCATGTTAAGATCTGAATTCTTTAACTGGCTGCCGCTTAGTACTGGAGTGGTGTCTCATGATTAGATGTGAGTGCTCAAGTTCTATATTCAACTGAAAAATGTTTGAGTTTTTTGTGATTTCTTGTTCTGGTATCAAGAAGGTATCATTGTTTTATGAATTAGAGGTGAAAAAAGTGGTGAGTCTGGCTCCATCTTCTTTGCACTCTTCCCTCGGGTATTTACAGTCATTGGAAAGATCCCTCTGAGCTTCCTCTTCTCCAGGCTGAACAGTCCCAGCTCTCTCACAGGAGAGGCGCTCCAGTCCCTTGCTCATCGCGGTGGCCCCACGTTGGATTCTTTCCAGTATGTCTAGGTCTCTCTCATACTGGGGGTCACAGAACAGGAGTATGGTTGCAGGGTTGGAACTTCTTTCTTTTATGTCTGTGCTCACATCTTTTCTGCTACGTTCACCTCTCTTCAAGGCTGTCTCAAACTCAGCTTTCATAAGATAAATATCTCGATAAATCATGGACCATGCTTGCTATATATTGCAGTTTACATATTATTTTTTCAAACTTTTTTAAGCCAAGCATCAGGGGAAGGTTTAGGTTGGATATTAGGAGAACTTTCTTTACTGAAAGGATTGTGTGGCATTGGAATGGCATGCCAAGAAAAGTGGTTGAGTCACCATCCCTGCAGGTCTTCAAGTAACGTGTAGGTTTAGAACTTAGTAACATAGTTTAGTGGTAGAATTTAATACTAGCTTAAAGGTTGTACTAGATGATCTTAGAGGTCTTTTCTAACCTGAATGATTCTATTAATCTATGATGCATTGGGAAACACTTGCCATGGGGGCCAGATCTTTTATGGGTACAACAGAAAACTCTGAAGGAGATGGTAGAAGAAAGGTAAATTCATCTGATTTTGCATACTGTAAGTAAAAATGAAGAGAAAGCCATCACAAAATCAATTTCTTGGATAAAAAAGACAATAAATCTAATGCCGAAATTTCAAGAGATGATTTAAGAAAAGGAAAATCAAAGGTGTTTTTGAAAAATCTTTGCAAGCAGTGAGCAATAGGAATCAGGAAAGGGAATGAAAGAAACAGAGTTTTACATCAACCTTAGAAATTTTGTTATATGTTCCAGGCCTTTGAGTCCAGATTGGAATGATGCTATCTTACCATAAAGTGCTAAGAATATTGTTCCATGGAATCCCTCTTGCAGATGGCACAAGGTCACTTTTACACCCTGATCCTCTAATCGTTTCTTGTACAGCAGTCCATCATCTCTAAGTACATCATATTCGCAGGTCAGAATGAAAGTCTCGGGAAGCTGAGCAATAACACTATCTTCAGATAGCAGTGGTGAAAAAACAGGCTCAAAAACAGTCTTGACCAATGTATAGATTTCTTCTGAGAATGGTTGTTCTGTACTTGGTGTGTAGCCTCTTGTTTTAAACTCATGAGGGATGTTATCAACACTCAGCCATTTCTGATACTTCAGTCTCAATTCTTCTGAAACATGACAACCTTGCAGCACATTCTTTATGGCAGACAAGTCTGTATTGAGATACTTCAAACCAAGAGAGATGGTTCGCTCCTTTAACAAAATGGGAATGCCCTCATTCTGCTGATAGGAAGGTAAATTAAAGTCTGCACCCTGGAGAAAAGGATATATTAGGATTTGTGCTCTCAGCTTTGGGATATCTTTTCTGTTTACCAGTGCCTGGGCAACAGCAGCAGTGAGTGTACCTCCACTACTATCTCCACAGACAATAATGCGAGAAGGGTCTACTCCATAATTTTGTGCTGTCCTCATAAAATGTACGGTGGCAGTGAGACAATCCTCAAATTGGGTTGGATATGGGTACTCAGGAGCTAAGCGATACCTAAAGAGGAATGAAAATGTTTTAACATAGTCATATCTAACGAATGGTCCCCTTGTCCTTACATTCATGCCTTCATATGTTTCATTCTGAAGACAGGACAACTTTCTGAGATGATAATTACGTCATCAGAATTGCTAATGCTTAGTGCTTATGCTGTCTTATTGCTACTATTGTTAATGTGCGAGGGGGGTCAGTGCATTCTTCTGTCTTTGCAAAATATGTATGTAATTGCCTAGCAGGTGACTCAGGGGACTGAAGGCACACACTGACTTTCTGTACAAGTAGATGGCAAGGCACGTATGTGTGAATTCATCTGTCAGCAATGCTACTTCTCCACATTTCAAAAATTTGGAAAAAAAAATCCAAACAAATTATTAGAGAATATGAGTGTAGAAAATGGATGACGAAAATACAAAAAGGTTTCAGCATTTTTCTATAAACTGAATTATTTATAAACAGAATCGATATGATGATTCTTCAAGTGTTCGGGGATGCTAATAGTAATTAGTGCAATTTTAATCAAATTCCAAGACAACCGTTTTTGTGAATTTTAAAAATTTGGTTCTTTTAAAAATGTATTACAGCTCATCACAAAAAGATTTTAAATGGTCACCTCTGGTTGCAAGTTAAATGTGGACTCTGTGCACACACATACGTAGTTTTGCACAACTACTAAAATGAGTATTTAGTGGTCACAACTACTAAAATGAGTATTTAGTGGTCTGGGCAACTGTGCTATCAACAGAGGTAGTTACACTGCAAACACAGCGCAGGCTTCAACTTACAGTGCTTTGTGTATGGCTTTAGGAAATAAAAACATCCTCATCTAGTGGTAGCTACAAATTATAAAATTGCTATAATGGAAATTTGGAAATAAATAAGTGGGGATTAGTTGACTAGTTCTTTCTAAGGGTAATTAGTGCTGGTGAAATGCATGTGATCATTA
Organism: Oxyura jamaicensis; assembly: GCF_011077185.1. Lineage (NCBI taxonomy): Eukaryota > Metazoa > Chordata > Aves > Anseriformes > Anatidae > Oxyura > Oxyura jamaicensis. Next base: position 5,922,161 of record NC_048913.1, on the reverse strand, counting down.
AATACAAATACTCAATGCAGATTGCTAGAAACTTGGCTTGCAGCGACTGAAGCATTAAAGAATTATAAACCTGGAAAGGAGACACGAATGGCTGTCACGTTGTGTGTTTGGATCGACTCCACTTACCCAACAGACACAACCACCGAGTTGGTTTTCCTAGCAATGTAGCGGCATGTTCTTTCATAGGCCTCTATAAAAACAAAACACATCAATGGAGTTGTAACTTGTTTTAAAAATAAGTCAGATGAAAATATTCTGCAGTTTTTTATCTGTTTTGTGATTAAGCTACACAGTAAACCTATTGTTGGTATGACCTAATCTGGGCATTGCGCATGGTTTCATTGCATTGTGGGAATCTTCTTGCCAGTAAGAAACCTGGAATTTTTACTATTCATTGTTTCATTCTTCTCACTGAAAAGTTAATAGAAAGCACCACTGCTGCAACTGCCAAAGTGGCATTGAAGATGAGAACTTATTAAAAGAACAACAACAACAACAGAAGGCAGCCTAATCTGGCATATTATTTTTTCTTGTTCAGGAGCCACCATCTAATCTCTTACCCCTGTCCATTTCAAAATCCAAATTGTATTTTTTTCATGTAAACACCTCCATTGTAAATGCACAGCAGTATACGCACATGTACACAAGCTTGCACATGTATGTGAGCATGAACTGAGTTCTTGGAAAAAAATACAATTCTTACGAAATTTTCAGCTTCTCTCATAAACGTGAGGGAGAAGACAATAAACGTCTAGATACCTGATCTGTAGAAAGATCATTTAACTTGATGCCTGCTGCATGTAAGTAAAATTACTCTGCTAACCTGACATGATTTTTTTTATTTATAATGCTTTACCTACTACCTCTTCTTGTCTTTTAAGAAATTCAGTGTCAGATCAGTAACTGCATAGTATTTGTAGATACAACTCATATTATTTACATTACTTACGAATACTTCCAAACCGTCCAACTCCTCCATGAAAATAAAGAATTCCTCTTCTTTGTCCAGTGGTTGACATTTTTGGCTGGTACATTCTTACTTTGATCTTTTCAAATCTTAAGTCTTTGATAAAAAGATGTTTATCTTTTGGTGGCGGTATTCCATCCATCAAAATCCTGAGGAAATGGACTTCTGAAGTGATACCAATTTTTTCTATTAACGTTGCCTGTTAATAAAGGAAAAGAAACCACAAATTAATACAAATTTCCATCTTACCTGGAGAATGAGCACAAAAACTTAAATTTCCATGGTCAGTTCAAACTTTGTCTCCTGATGGTTCTGACAGTGAAGGGGCCAGTTATGATGATGTGGATTCACGTTCATTGTAATGCAAACCCTGCAGAATCTGTAACTCAGAGGGCAGTAGATTTGAAAGGAATGGATGAATTTATCTTCTGTAACTGCTTGAGAAGAATCTTCTGCCTTGTGTCCATGAGTCTCCAGAAGCAAAGCCTTCCTGTGGGCAAACCTGGCTGTAAGTCACTTTCACAGTATCACTGCAACCGGTTCATTAACACTGTCCTACATCTCTGGCAAAAATGTTATCAGTACTATCTAGCAGAACATACAGTTAGCTTTGGTGATAATTTCTGGATTATATTAGAAAATTTAGATGTGGGCATGGTGTTTTTCAAATGATCTCGTTCTGCAGTGGTGAAATCCTGGCTTAGTTTTTATGAGTGGAAGAACACTCAAGTTATTAATAGTAGACAGAAGGTATCAAATACTTCCCCTTACTAGGTGTTTAAGTAGCCCTGGGCTTGAACAAAAGGATCTTCTGAAAGAAGACATGACAGCATGAAAAGAAAGATTATGGGTAGCATGAGACAGCCAAAGGACAGGACTGGGGAGCTGTGACCTCCTTTGAAGCATTGTCTAGCTCGGCCTCTGCAACCAGTGCAAGCACAGCAGTCTGTCTTGTTTGTGTATTTTATTATCATTACTATATGTATATATATTTATATTTTATATTATTCTATTTATTATTCTATTATATATATATATATTGTGAATGCAGTGTTGTCATTCACAGTGAAATGCTGAACAATGGATCCCACTGACAACACCTGGCATGGAGGTTTCCATGCACCAGGAGGAAAGCTGTGTGAGAGGCAGAGAGGAACTCGATTTAGATTACAAAGGAGAATCCAGGTACGTGTTCAGGCAGAGGGCTGGGACCTGCAGCAACATGCAGGTAGCGACTGGTGCCAGCGGGAGGGCCATTCCGGCTGTGCTAACCGTGGGGTTGTTCTTTTTACACAGGTACGGAGGCCTGCCATCTGCACCCAGTTTGTGCCAGCCCTTCTGCCTAAATCATTACTAGGAGAAATGGGGTCCAGGAAACTTACAGAGCTATTAACACTGTATGTAGCATAATTTAACCAGCCCCCTGATCATTGCAGGTCTGATTACCAGAAAAGACAGGTTTTAAGCCCTCTGACTAATGTTAGCTTTACTGATCTGTCCATTTTTCTTCTTACAGACCATAGGTTTTCCTATGAAGAGTTTTTATAGAATCATAGAATAGAATCATAGAGTGGTCTGGGTTTGAAGGGACCTTTCACAATCACCTGGTTCCAACCCCCTGCCATAGGCAGGGACACTTCCCACTATACCAGGTTGCAAAAAGCCCCATCCAGTCTGGCCTTGAACACTTACAGAGATGGGGCATTCACAGTTCCTCAGGTCAACCTTATTAAGACATAGTTCTTTTGATTTAAATATATCTTCATAGGTGAATGCAAACAGTTCTTCGTAAAATGTATTAGGTTGCACATAGCTGCTTCAAACTGGTCTGGCTCCAGTGACTTCACATGCATCTTTTGTCTCAGCTGGACACTAGGTCTGTCCTAGTAAACTTTTGTTTTCCCTGCAGTTTTGACCTCATGGGTTGCCATCCCTTGAAAGGATTGAGCTACTTTGGCATAAGTAATCTGCCTGACAGCAGACTCGAAATTTCATTGCATTTATACTTGGCTTTAGTCATACATTAATATCCTTCTCCTTCTGCTCCTTTGAGGTAATGTGGTATAATGCTTTTCCTTGGCCTCTCACTGGCCAGCAGAAAGGATATGAAAGGATAAGATTAGAAGTTGAGAACTCCGTTAGTCAGCAGTGAGCTTCTAAATTCTGCAGTTTGGCATCTTACATATGAATTACACAAAGATAAAACTTTGTCTGATGGATAAAAAGTATTCATACACTGTTTTGAAAACGTGGAGGTCCACACATAGTACAGCATATGTAAGAAAACTTCATTTGACTTACTATCCCATTTTATTTCATTGCTTTACTATCATAGCAGCGTTCGGAGCTGGGTGAGGTGTTCTCACGGGATGTAATGAGTCACGTCCTCAGAAGCTTACTGACTTCAAAAAAAACTTTATAAGCAGTGTAGCAGGGAAAGGGAGGAAAAACTAATAGCATTAGAACATGGAATTGCAGCGAAATGTCATGCACAACACAAAGACACCGAAGCTTTTTGCCTTTTTTTTTTTTTTGGATAATTTAAAAGGCTAAAAGGTTGATTTAGCAATCACAGAAGTGTTTTTTTAAAGGTGCACTAACTCAAAAAAAAAGGAAGTCATATAGACATGCTGAAAGACCAAAGATCTCAAATGTGGCAGCTGTCTGTCAGATGGCTCAGAAGTAGAGCAACGCATTTGTAGCAGAGAGCTGAGATCACGTAGTTATTCATTCTCTAAATAAGCACTGTGTTACACAAAGTTCCACATAGAACATGTGGTAGCTTCTCACATTTTCCAGCACTGCATGAGGCAACAGGATTAAACAGCTAAAACTTAAGCGATTAGAAAAAACGGGATATTAGGCTGTCCACAGAATTTTATTTTTCTATATTGTTACCTTCAGTGGTAGCAAGCAACAGAGTCATCTTTCACCCAGCTGAGCTGAAGGTGTCAGCAGTGCCAAATACATCCAGCTGTGTATTCGCAGTACATTTAAACATTTATACCAGAAATAATCACCAATCCCTTATCCCTCTGTCAGAAATTAAATTAAAAAGTCCAGCTTTAAGCAAAGTTTACTCACCAGACCAAACCCGAAGTTCATGATATAATGAAAAGCGTAAAGCTTTTTGCGCTGACTTATTCCAGGCGGGATTTTTGCCTTGGGGTGTTCATAATAGAAAGACATTGCCACAAAGACAGTCAAAACAACCAGAAAAATTGTGAAGAGAAGTTCCATTGTGCTGTACTGTCAGGAGTCAAATGGAAGAAGCAGCTGTGACCTCCTTCCCCCTCTGACTTTGGAAGTATTTCTGAAGGTAAAGGCGCAGGTTTAGCAATTCTCTTCATATCCCATCATCCAGCTCTTAAAAATCCCGATAGGAAAATGAAAGCATGTGGCAATCAAAACATACAATTAAATAGACAGTAACAATTAGTCACAAGGGAGGCTTGCATAAGCAGTTTTTCATATTTACAGCTTACATGTTTTGATTCTGTGCCCATCACTGTAGAACCAGTGCTCTGCGTATCTGTAGCATCAGCATTACAAGAAGACAAAAACTTGTTATGTCTCTGCCTATTGCTTGAATACACCGGGCCTGTATCTTTTCTGAGTTCCTGTGGAACAGGATTTCTTAGCCATTGCCTTCAGAGCTGTTCAGTTTCTGGACTTATTGTGCCCCCACACCTTACTTTTTCAGACTTCTAGTGAAATTAAGTTTCTGTGTTGTGAACATCTCTCTTCACCTTCTATTTGGTGCCTGTCATATAAATTGTTTGTGTATCTATACAAATACACATAAACCTCTGCTGAAAATGTATGCGTTTACCCTATCCCTGATCCTTTAGCTTAAAATGGAGTCTTTTCAAAGCAAGGATGGTATTTGGTTTTGGATTTTGTATAGCACTGTTAGGATTTGGTTTTGAGAGCATTCGAATATGATTGCATTATTGCTAAAATAATAATAGTGGAACAGCTGACAAACAAGCCAAAAGAAAAAAAAAATACAGCTGTTAAAAAGCAGAAGCATCTCCAGTGATAATATTTAACCCTGTGAGTGTCTAACAGCGTCCTCTCTGCGGGATATAGGGGTGGTTATGTAACTCCCGCTCAGAGTATTATCAGGTGTGGATCTGCTCTGCTGAAGTCGACAGAGTTAGGCTGATTTTTATTAGCTTCGGATTCAGGACTTGCAGTAGAGATTGATCTCAAATTATGCATGACAGTTCTGTGTGAAGAGGTATATTACAGGTAACTGCACATTATGTGTAGCACTTAGGAAATTTATTTCTGGTAGGTATTACAGGCAATTCCTAATTACATGAAAGTCATCTCAAGACAGATACAAGCATCATTAGGGACTTTCCGTTTTCAGGTGAGGCAGCGTTCCCTAACATGTCTCATTCACAGAGGGCAAGTAAAATATTTATCTGGTACTCAGATTCAACCAAAGCACTGAAATATATCTTACAGGGGTTTTACATGGTGACTAGTCTCTGTGCTTTTTGCAGGGGCGAATATCCCAGAGTAATTTAGTATTAGAGTTTGTGAAGTGTGCAACAAACGAAAGGAAACTCATTCCCAACAGCTCCCTTTGTGGCTGTCTTGGCTCCAGCTCAAACCAGAATTGCTCTTTGGGATGCAGCTTGATAAATTGATTGATAGATTGACTGATTTTATACACGGTCATGTGAATCTAACATAATTAGAAGCAGCTGCAGTCTGCAGTGTCAGTGGTTTGCATCGTGCTTGTTCCTCATTCATATCTTCTCTCCAGCAGGTGAAAGCCTGTGCCAGCTGTTTTCTTTGGTTATTTTGGTGGTGGTGTCTTTTCAGCAGCCTCTTGGTTGAGCCTTAGAGTACTGCAGTCTCTGTCTTCTCATGAAAGCATTGTTTACAGATATAATTTCAGGTAGAAATACAATTGCAGCTGATGAAAACTAGACCTGAACTTGATGGTTTCAGGACTAGTAGCAATGACTAGACAGCAGCAGCCTGCTCTTTTCTGCGTGTTCCGTGTGCCTTCCTCTGGACATAACGTGCTTGTATTCTTCAGTACACAAATCATTACTTACAAGATTTAACCTGAAACAAACAAAAGTCTGTAATGCAAGGCTTTTTCAGTGCATATGATGTCACCTTTGGGAACAGTATCCCTTTACCAGTCTGCTCAAACTGTGAAGGCAACAGGTTCTCACTCTGGGAAGTAGCAGTAAGGGTAAAATGAGGGCTTTTTTTCTTTTTTTTTTTCTTTTTTTTTTTTTTTTTTCCTTCAGAAAGAGAGTACAACGGATAGGCTGACCTTGAGATGTAGATTAAAATGAAACTTAAACTCAGAAAACCCCAAAGCTTTAATCAATCAATGACCTGCATAGGAAAAAAAGACCTCATGCTTAATTCCTACCTTCAGAAACTGTTTAGTAATTGTTTAGAATAAACAAGAAGGAAGTTAATTTTAGAGTGTGGAGATTCACTCTCTGAGAAGAAGCTTAACTTCGTGTTCTGCTTCATCTGCCCAGACTGTTTGTTCATGTTATCCAACATCACTTTGGCAACTTTCATATCCCAACACCCCATTCCCTATCTCTCCCTTGCCAGAAGGTTGTTTACATGCTTTGTACAAAATCTAATTCCTTTTTGTTTATTCTTTCATGCAGTGCTTGTGTCAGCCAGCTCGGTAAGGGATATTGGTGAGAGGCACATTGCTTGTAGCCTAGAGATTGGGATGTTCTCTTGGGAAATGGAAGAAAATTCAAACCTATCACGACTGAGGCGCATATCAGCTTTCTCACAGCTCAAACAGGAGCATTAGGAAATAGCATTGCACAAAGTATGGTTGCAGCTCCCTTCTGTAGCATCTAATAACGAAAGTAATTATTCAGCTTTGTGCTGAATTTCATGCTGTCCCAATGACTTAGGTGTGGTCTAAGTATGCCTATCAGATTTGGCCCCTCTGGCAACCTCAGCAGTCTTCTGACACCTGTGACAGAACATTTGTTCTAAGGTTCTTACCACCTATTGATCAGCTGTTTTCAAATCTTTTTGGTGCCACTTTACTGAGAGCTGTTAGGTCTTGGACTCTTACGGACACGTTAACTAGGTCCAGACATCACAGCACCCCACCAACATCCTGTCGTCACTGCTAGAGCCTCCATGTAAAAACTGTTCTAGAATCTGGATTATCAGCAGTAAAAGAAGCAAACTAATTGGTTCATGAAGTAAGAAATTGGTTTTCTTTGGGCATTGCATGTACATGGAGTAACATTTAACATTTTATTAGCACAAACATTGGGAATTTATAAACTTCCTTCAGTCCCAGGATGGGAAATAACCTTCTCAACCTAAATAACCTTTCCAAAGGTATGTTCTCTCTCTCCAGCTTCTGTCTTTTTTACCTTATCTCTCACTCCTGTCGGAGAGACCACAGGAATTTATCCCTGAGGCCAAAATCCCGTTTTGTCCTGCCTCAGGATCTTCCTTTCTTACTGATTTCCAGTGTAGAGCTAAATGCCAGTGCCTGAATCATTCTTGTCAACATTATCAACATCCTTAAGCTTTTACTCTGTTGTGTGTCTGCACATGCTAGGGGAGACTGAACCAGCTGGAACAGACATGAACTTGTCCCTCACGTAGTCCTCAGGTGGTCACAAGATCTCTCAGCCTGTTTCTGAATCACAGTGCTGCTGAGGTGACCTGCCAAGACTCGGGCACACCAGGTGCCAATGGACGCCTCCTGGGAGAGGGCTCCCTAGAGAAGGTGCTGCTGGACCCAAGAAGCTCCTGTTAAGACCTGCATAGCAGGAGTGCCATCTGGTGCTGAAAACCTGAACTTGAAAGCTGAACTCGCCCAGTCGAATCCTCACCAGCACACGCTTAGTGCCATTAGCTGTAAGCTTGCACTGACAAACTCTGTTAATGGCTTGTTTTGTGCCCGCTTGTAACTCTCTGTATTTCTTTGCATGCATAAGTCCTTGGGTAAAGGCATTCGTGTGCATAATTCTGTAGGCACATTGCAAGTCTGCGATTGTGCTTTAAGTACTTGACTGTAGCTCATTGAACGTGCAGACAGTGAGAGGGACATGCTGTTAGAAAGTGCTTGAGTGTTGTGTCTTTCCCTAGAAAATAAGAATATATGTAAATGAGTGATAATTTTGAATGCTAATTCCACACTTTGGATATTATAAAATGGTTTATATGAACAAGTTCATATGAACATAGGAAATGTTTATATGAACAAGCATTCTATCTCAAGAATGTGAGACGCATAGCAGATCTATCATTAATTAAATCAGAGGACAGGAAGTTCCATGGAGACAATTAGATCTTGCTACTTTCCTAATTTCAGAAAATATTGGAGTCATTATTAAAAAAGGAACACACTGTTTCTGTACTTGCTGTTCTCTGCTTACCCATCTGCACTACCATGGTTATAACCCTCAATACAGATTAAAATGCCTGTGTTAAAAAGAGCTAATAATACTGCAGACATCATAAAAAGAAATTGATTAACATTTGTAGTAAATTAAGACCTACAGATAAAGGACCATGGCAAAACCTCAGTAGTAGATCAGTGCAGAATTTGGAGAGTGGGCCAAAAATGACGCCTAAGTCCAGACATTGAATAATGAAAAGGAAATTGGTATGGATTGCTGAACTGGCTAGGAGTGTAACACTCAGGGCAGTGAATGAGAGGTATGGGAAATGGTATGTGATCATCTCCTAACATGTTATATACGAGGTGGAATTGAATTGTATGGACATCCTTAGTTCTGGCACTTCCCACATTGGCTGCACTGGCAGAGTTCTGCAGTGTTCAGAAGGGCAACAAAAGCAACACTGATGACCAAGCAGAGAAGTGGATTTCAAAATGGGGAGGGCTACGCAGGGAATGCCTTACAGTCTTCTGTCCCTGAACGCCTCTGCTCTGCTGGTCACCAGCATGGCATGGGGAAAGAGGCTGTCTTTCAGGGAGCCCATCATTTAGGTACAAGGAGGGTGAACCAGTTCACAGAAGATTTTGCTCAGTACAGTCACTGCTTGGAAGGTGGGGAAGTGGAGGAGGAAGAATTTTGGAGTACTATATATAGGCATATTTGGGTGGTTTTGCCAAGAGCCACAAAGATGTTTATGTGACATTTACCAGTGGTAAATTATCTATCTACCTATCTATCTATCTATCTATCTGTCTATCTATCTATTGCAAAAGTTAATTATCAGTTGTGCAGTGGTTTCAAAATACTAGGTGGATGAAGAGGATTAAGAATGTTACAGGGTAATGCAATAGGCTGCGCTTGTCGTTAGTCAGTTCCTTAGTTTGAAAACTTTGGGAGAGATGCACATGTGCAGTATTGTCGAGGCCTTTGGACTTTTTTTCCAGTTCAGTTTAGTTACAAAATTCTCTCTCATCAGGCAGGAGGGACCTCGATTCCAGAAATTTTAAAACGCACCTGTGGGAATCATCAAAAAACAGGTACTGAAGATGCAGTATGTGTAATAAGCTGATCCTGAATAAAGATAAGTCTGATGACTCACAGGTTTGACTGAAGTTCATGAAGACATACCCAAACTGACTTTAAGTGAGCCTGCTCATGTGCAGATAACAATACGGCTGTGGCAGAACAGACTTTGACGTGGATTAACTGCTCAAATACTATCCAGCTTTTCACATCTCCTTTAGAGCAGTTATTGACTCACTGCTGCTCTTGCTCATGCTACCAACATGTAAGCTGCTAAGCCAGCTTTCATCTTGAGGTCAGAAACCAAAATGCCTTACCAATTTCATATCAGGTTGTGTCACCAAAACAAATCCTGTAAACTTCAGTCAGTGGAACATTGTGAGCTTTATCATGTTATTTATTCCTGGAAGAATTTCTTTGCTCCAAGAGTAAATTACTAGTACCTGAAATGGGAAAAATGAAACTAAATTTCTCTGGTGTCAACACAGCATGAAGAAACACCATTTCATTTTGCTGAGGGACTGGAGAACAAGAATTCACAAGTTCAATACTGGTTGCTCCAGAGATTTGTAACTGCTGACATGTCACCACATTTAATTAATATGGTGAAGAATTTAACCCTACATTTTCTTCCTACTCAGAGTTCAGCTGGCAGAGAATGAAGATAACATACTAACCTCTTTCCACACTTGCATGTGTGTTTTACAGCTATTACGAGCACAAGGTGATTGCATAACAATGACGAAATATTTTACAGTTCTTAGGCATTGCAAGGCCAGCTGTTTTGACATGCAGTTATTCAGGCATCTGCCTTTACAGATGTGGGTCTGTCTTAATGTAACCACTGACCTGTGATTTTTTTTCTAATGTGTTTTGAACCTTAACAGAAACAGTTCAAGCAGCTTTGGTGCTGTTTTTATATTGTTCTCCAAATTCTCAGTAAATAAGTTGATTGTTTGTTACAAAGTGGCAAAAAGTACTGGGTGTCTCTCTCTTTCCTGAATACAACCAAGTGCCTCTCAGAAAGGAACTTTATAGAAAATGGTTTAGAGGACAGTCAGTTACACTTCTGAGGTTCTCCCTTACTTCTTCTGTGTTGCCAGTCTCAGATACTTACAGGTAACAGTCTCATTTCTACAGCTCGCATTTCTATACCATTCTGTGCCACCCATTTCACTTCAAAGTCAGATTTGTAAGTAGAACCCAATTACCCCCTTCAGATTTTACAACCAAGCCCAAACCGATGGTTTGCCTTTGTACGTAGACCGATGATTACTGCTCATCTCAGGAACAGTGAAACTATCTTTACTTTTTATCTGAGCATTTTATCTGTGCTCTCATACTGATGTTGTGTGTGTTATGTGGATATGTGTATGTGTATTTATGATTATTCATATATTGCAAGCTGTAAAATGTACTATATAAAAGGTGAGGTTTTATTCTTTGACATAAGAGAACAAAAATTCTTACAACAGAATAAGAGAACATCAAAACAAGGATACCAGTTAAAGGGTTAAAAAAAAAGGAAGGTGAAAGATGTATGTTCCCAAGTTACATGTTGCCAAATAATAGCAACTGAAAGTCAGAATTCAGCAGACCATGCTATCATAACTTAGTGTTTCTTGATGAGGTTCTAATTTCTTGCCTAGATATCCAATAGCTACTAAGTGGTTAACTGAAATACACTCAGTCTGCACACTAGGTCACCGTCTTCCAGAAGACTTTAAAAGCCTTCTATAAAGTTTACAGCATGATCCAGTATTTTACTTGATGACGGAAAGGAGAAAATACTGTAACCAAAAAAACCGATTGTACCATGGAAGCCTTCTTCAATGTGGTACCAGGTCACTTTTACATCGTTGTCCTCTAAGCGTTTCTTGTAGAGCAATCCATCATCCCTGAGCACATCATGTTCACAGGTAATTATACAAGCCTCGGGTAGGCGGCAAATAACAGCATCCTCTGCTAACAGTGGTGAAAATCGTGTCTCAAACAGTTCTTTAGTTTCTTCGTGGACTTGAGGAACACATGAAGTGGGTAATGGTGGCTCATAATCCTGCTTGAATTTCTCTGGGATAAGATCTGGATTTATCCATTTCCTGTATTTCAAATTCATACTCTCAGGGACATGAGAACCTGCCAAAAGAGCTTCCTTCATAGAGCAGTCCTTATTCAGGTACTTCAGAATATAATGGACTGTACGTTCCCGAGACAATAAGGCAGTGAAGGCATTTTTCTGGTGAGATGGCAGATTAAAGTTCAAGGCCTGGAGAAATGGATAGATCATGACCTGAGCACGTATCTTCGGGATGTCTGTTCTGTTTGCTAGTTCTTGGCAAACGTTAGCAGTAAAAGTGCCCCCTACGCTATCGCCACATACGATAATCCGATCGGGATCCACACCGTAGTTTTCTGCAGTCTTCAAAAAGTGAACGGTAGCAGCGAGACAGTCCAAATTCTGGGCTGGATACTTGCACTCAGGAGATAAACAATACCTGAAATGTACAAGACTGCGATTTCTACAAATATATATATTTGATAATTGCTCGAATGTTTCAACTTAAATGCATTCATGGGTTATATTTTTACAAAAACTTGCCAAAAGCAGTGTTACTTAGTTTAAAATTCTACATACTGAAGCAAAACAGAACAGCTTCTCCTCCCATTTCTGTCAAAATTGAGAGACTGTTGATCATTGAGGTTTATTCTAGCATAATTTAAGAACACGGGGGCTTGAGTAGTGCAGTCCAATCACCCACAATATAGAAAACCACACATTTACTCATTTTCTGGTCAGCAGGGAAGTTTGCAGTTCTCTTGCTGGGACTGACTGCGTGTATGTATGTATAGCTGTAAATCTGTCCTGCTTGCCCAGAGAACCAACCAAGTTCTGGCTCCCAAAGCTTTTACGCTGGGGACAATGATTATTATATTTTTATTGTATTATTATATATTAGTCTAGTATTGTATATTATTATTACACTTTAACATAATAATAGTAATATAATAATGTTATATTATAAGCAAGCATGCAGTAAATGTACTGTGGTGACAAAGTAGCTTCCTGTAGACAATTATTTCATTTATTTTGTCAATTGAAGTAAGTGGATTGCAGGAGAGTGATGTTGAAGTAACAGTCTCTTTGTTTAGCTCCTAACCAACAACATGCTTGCACATGATGAAAAAAGCTAGGCAGGCAAACACGCGGTCAGGTTAAAGGGAATGAAATATCAACCTCTCCTTTGAGAGCAAGATGCATTTTTAATAACCACGGTTCTTTATTCTCTGTATGTGCAGATTTAGGTCTTTCTGGAGAATATTAGGTTTAATAAGGAAAAGCTAAATACTACCAAGGCAGCGGGGCAGGCAATCTCTGTTAACCCTTCACTGTTTGCACACTGCTTCTGCTTTTCTGTTTTTTCACTATTCTGCTAAATTAATTCAATGTATTCATAAAGTAAACATCCTCATAACTGGGGCATAAAAGGGTGTCAATATAATATTTCAGAGTCACTTTAACACACCATGACTCACTCGCATATGTGGAATATACAATTCATGTTCAAAACCAATTTCTCCTAACTTAATAAAATTCTTTAGTAATTTTTTTTTTTCCCACAGGAGAATTTGTTGGAAAATAAAGTTTCTTCTTACCATCAGCCATTTTCCATAAGCTGAATGCCTTTAAAAGGAAGCAGTGGCTCATGTAGTTTTAAAAATATATTAAATCTTAGGCTTGTTTACTTTTTTAGATCATTCCTGAAGCCCCCTAAGAATTAGCATGAAACCAGGAAAGCAGTTTGTGATACATTGTTATCAAACAAAGGCAATGATTTCTGTGGTGATAACATAAAACAACTTTGTCTGCTCTGAAAACAGCTGGCAAGCTGTTTGGGTTACGTTACAAACCCTTACTAGTTGTACCTCATTGTCATTTCGTGGCACGTGCTTGCTCACACATATTGACAACGTAAGGATGGACAATACTAGAGCTCACTTTCTTTCCTTCTATGCAAAGAAAAGTAAGGTTTGTTCAGAGGTGGGGAAGCACGAGACCTCTGGAGCTCTGGGATTAGCACCAGGGGCAGCTCACTTACCCAACAGACACGACCACGGAATCAGATTTTCTGGCTATGTACCGGCATACTCTTTCATGGCTTCCTGCAGAACAAATGTTGTTAATGGAATTAATAGCTATGAATACTTGAAGCAATATCCTCCCTTCTTATGACATATTGCCATGATTGAGTTACACAGAGCTAACCAATTAACGGTCTTATTAAAAAGAGAAGACATTTGGTACTGCATCCTCTGTGTGGGCCCCTTGCCTATTTAGTGAGCTACTCAAATTTTCTCTAGGATAAAATAGTCTAGACTTTTGATCCTCAGAACACACTGTAACAGTCAGATGTTTAGGGTAACTGTTGATCTGTAAGGAAAATAAGGATTTATTATTATTTATTATGAAATGCAATTTCTTAGAGTGATTGTAAGGGATAAAGTAGCTTGAGATCTTCATAAAAGATTATTTCATTATTTCAAATTAATTGTGGGAGAGTCTGAGACTGAATTAGTCATTTCATATCATTTTGCTGTGGAAATGCTAATCGTATTACTATAGCTAAGTAAATAAATTCTGTATTCAAAGCAGAGATTTGACTATTTGCTGAAGAAGGAAAGATGCAGCTGGTATGCCTCCAAAGAAATCGTATATTTCTGTGTGGCTAATTCAAGCAGAAATCCAAAGCATGCAAATTATGTTATATTAAAATGTCTAATTATAAAATTATTCCGTGGTACGGCTGTGGGCAGAAATATGCCTGTTACGATGTATTTGAAGATACACTGGGTTTTTCATCAGCCTTAGTGCTGTCTTTGCTACATTTAGAAGATTTGGTTTACAGGTATTGTTCAGCGATGTGTTCTACCTTAAATCACAGAATCCTAACTCCTTGTAATATGGGTGTATGTCTGCTGTCTGTAGAAACAGTAGTTTTTAGGACTTGTCAATTACATATTTGCAATTGTCTGCTTTCTCTAATAAATTAAACTGAAAAAAAGACAACCTAACTAATGTCCATGCACCATGGGCACATATTTAAAAATGGCTGCTGTAGGCCTCTGAATTACAGTGAGTGCTGTTCATAGACAAACCAATAAACATCCTGCAGGTAGAGATCAAAGGGAGGAATGCAGGAACTAACAACTTCTGTTAAGCTTTCAGACCAAAAAGAATTTGTTTATTTGACAACACCACTTACTGTAAGGAAGATATATGCCATAAAGAGGTTGATATCCTATAAAGAATAATTTGGTTATTAAATAAAGACAGATTAAAGAGTTAAAAAAGTAAAAACAAACATTAAATGCTTTCTGTCTCTCAGTTGCCCAAACTAAGCCTCAGTCACTTAGGTTCAGGAGAATTTATATATATATATAGTTAATAACCATAAATATTTTTTAAAATAATTAGATAAATCACATTTTCTGTTTCAGTTCCTTACTTATGCCTCCGTACATCCCGCATCCTCCATGGAAGAAGATGACTCCTCTCCGTTTGCTTGCAGATGGTAATCTTGGGAGGTAAATCCTCACTGGCACTCCATCAAAATGCAGATCCTTTATGAAGAGCTTTGAATCCCTGTATGCCGGCAGTCCACCAAAAATCAACCTTATAAGTATGTGCTCCTTAAAAATACCCAAACTTTCTGAGTTCTTTGCCTAGGTATAACAGGAAAAAATCAGTATAGGAACAAGAGAAATCAGTATAAGAAATCTAAGTCTTTACACTCTATAGAGGCCACAAAGGCCACAAGTTACCTTTTTCTATGTTGTGTTTTGGTTATTTGCTATTTTCCATATTTATTGGTTATTTAATGGTTATTATTAATATTATTAAACCAAATTTATTGGCTATTTGCTACTTTGCTTCCACAAATAACTCTAGTGGCTTTGTGATTGCACTTGTGAAAGTGAAAATGTGCATTTTCACGATCTGAGATACCATTATTTCTGGAGGAATGTTGCAATACTTGTTCTAGGAAATATATAAATACCTTCTTATATCTGTGATCTGGTTTTATCACACGTAACATCAAGAATTTGCTTAGGTATGCAGTTTAGCTGTCGTGAGGCCTGAGGTTCCTTTTCTAGTCCATGAAGAGAGAGAGGCACTTCTAGAGGACAATTCCAATTTCAGCTGCGTTAAGTCACGCACTGGAAATGTCTGTTTGTCTCCACTGATTATAAAGGGAGACTATCTACTTCAGATACCTCAGTTGAAGTCTTTAAGGTTAGGTGAGATGAAAATGTCCCTGGCACGATGTCAGATGCAGTAACAGTGGTCTTGGATCATCTCCATGCCACAGGGACAGTGACAACAAGGTTTAAGAAAATCAGTAGTGCCTATCACAGAACCACAGAATGGTTAAGGTTGGAAAGGACCTCTGGAGAAATCTCCCCCCCTGCCAAGCAGGGTCATGTTGCACAGGAGGCATCCAGGTGGATTTTGAATATCTCCACAGAAGGAGATTCCACAGCCTCTCTGGACAACCTGTTCCAGTGTTCTGTCATCCTCACAGTGAAGAAGTGTTTTCTCTGTAAAGTGCTGCTGGCCTAAATGAAGAACCTGGTGAGAATGATTCTGAATCTGATCTCCTTCTCCATCAGCAAAACCATGGCCTTTATCAAGATCCCACAGGTATTTAGGAAATGGCACTTCAGCCAGTTTCTTAAATTTCTCAGGAAAACTGATACTCTGAAGACAGGGTAGGTTTGTTGAGTGTGTCACAACATTTTCGTATCCAAAGCCATTCAGTTGCCAATAACTGAGATAGCCTGAAGGTCATCATGCTGGAATCCTCCTTCATTTTGAACACAGGTTGTAAGTGATGCATTTCCTGCTAGGAACAACATTTCTTTCCCTATTAAACGGTGACTTAATTGCCATTACAGACTATTACAGTTCATCCTTCTGGAATGATGGTAATCGTAACAAGCAATTTGCAAATGGTATTTTCCTCTTCTGAGCAACAGAAGTATACGTGTACATGCTGTATCAATGCCTCATAAGATAATAGCCAGCTATGCTACTGTAAATTGGTCTTTCCAATCTCATGTAGCTGGCCTGTAACTCAGATTTGCTCTGTCTTGGAGAGAATTCAAATATTGGCCTTAAATAGCATTTTTTCTGCATGAGAATGCAAAAATAAGACAAAGATGCAGAACTATCTTAGGTACATGAGCTCAGTTTTATATGCATGAAGCCAAAACTTGGTTCAAGTGTGTTGCAACACCCAGTTCCTCACCGAGGCATTTTTTTAAAACAATCTTTTCTTTTACAAGTTGAGTGAGGAGAATAAAAGAAGCCATCGTGAGCCATGGAAGAGGGAGAAAATTATCTGAAAACAAAAATGGAAACCCAGAGATGATCTGGAGTTTTTTGATAACACTGTGTGCCACCACTGCCAACAGTGCTTGTGTTGTTTTAAGTGCCAGTTCCCACAGACAAATTGGATAGATACAGTTCTTGCCTTACAGTAGAAAATGCACATTTTTAGGTATCCTGAAGAAGGCAGATCAATATAAGAGTCAAGGTAGTCCTGGCAGAAACCACAGGGTCAATATAACCTTCCCCAAAGAGCAATTTTAAAAAATTCTAGTGACTCTTAAGTCAGTGTTTTTGTTGAAGTGATGATTTTAGAATGACTGAAGTTAACAGAATTGCTGTATTGTGTTTATTTAATCTCATCTGTACTTTCTAACACCCCTGTTTTTCTAAAGAGTCCTCAGATGACAGATAATATATATGATAAACTTGGTATCAGAATATACTATATTGGTATCAGAATATACTTGGTATCAGAATATAACAAAAATCCTTTTTCTATTCCTTATCATAGGAACTCTTGGCATCATAGAGGCATCTTCAGTTTCAGGGAAGAAAATGTCATGAAGGAGAATGAGAAATTTGGTATGTGTTCTATTGAAAATTTTTTAATCAGTAAGTACAAAATACTTCAGAACCACTAACAATAAGCAAACAAACAAACAAACAAAAATAAAAGGTATGGCTATTCCTAGACAGATGTGATTGGTATTAGTAAGTGAAAAGTATTGTGTAAGCCAGGTTCTAAAAAGTGTATATGTGTAAGAAAAAGAGGATCCAGATCAGCATGTCAGTATACCTATACTTGTGAAATAGGGTCTGTCTTTGAAAAACTATTTGCTGGAATGCCTAAATTCTGGCACAGACTTGCTTTTTACATGGGAGATCATATGGTGACCAGATTTTAACCTTAAAAGTAATTATGAAATCACATACGAAATAGCAAAGACCACTCCATTTGAGCTTCATGGACTTATAGACTACATTTGGCAGTCCGTCTGTCTCAGTCACTTTGAAGTGTTACGCTTTGCCAATTAAAATGGTTATCAAAGCTATGTATCACAGTAAAATATGCACAGTCTCAATGCATATCTGTAGACATGGATTAAAACAAAAGCTAGGATATGAGCTAGTAGGCTTCCTCTCATCTTTTCTGTTTGAGATTGTCATTGATTTCTTCAAGAGCATGTGCATAGATGCAGCAGGAGCATCGTATGTGTAACTGTGCTCTAGAAGATGCATGTTTAACTGCTTGTGCAGGTTTTCTAAGAGATATCCCAAATAAGTGGAAGAGCAGAAGATTATCCTATGAGGAGGACTACTTCACTGAGTATAAAAATAAGCCTAGAAATTCACCAGAAGTAGATGTATAAAAAGGTTTTTGAAAGCAAAGGGCTCAAGAAAATTAAATTCAGTGCATAGCAAAAGTGGAAAT
Source organism: Oxyura jamaicensis (assembly GCF_011077185.1). NCBI lineage: Eukaryota > Metazoa > Chordata > Aves > Anseriformes > Anatidae > Oxyura > Oxyura jamaicensis. Next base: position 5,903,913 of record NC_048913.1, on the reverse strand, counting down.
GCGTCTTTAAAACTATCCAGAAAAGGAAGTTGAAAATTCTGGAACATTATAAATGGAAATAGAATATGTACTGTTGCAGAACAACCACTTAGAGGCTGTAGAAGTAGCATCAGTAAAAAGAATCATCTGAAATAATCTTTTCATCAAACCAAGTATAGAAACATAGAGGATCTAATAACATACAGTCATTTTATTTTATGAACTTTATATATATAGCTTAATATGAAGCTATATTAATATATATATAATAATATATATATTAATATATAAGCTCTAAGCTTATATATAGCTTAACATGAAAAGCAGCCTGAGATATGTAAGGGCAGCAACTCTTCTTACATGCCAGACAATGCAGAAATGTGCATGGGTTGTAGGCCACTGGAGAATGAGGGACCTGATCTGGTGAATGCTACTATGTGAGTTTAAGCAACCCATGTCAGTCTTTAATTGATTATAGTGCCCCAAAAAACTTCAGGATATGGGCCTTAGTTACTATGTTCAACACATACAAGTAGGGGATTAGAGAACACCTCTGCTTGAGATGAGCCCCATACAAATATTAATGACATCACTCTGTGGTTTTCCAGACTTTCTTTTGATGCCATATATGCCAAACATGACAGGGCTTGGGCTGCTCTTGTCTGCTCCTGTTGTCTTCCTTGACATTTATGGGGACAAAAGAGCTGTTTCTTACTCTGTTGGCAAAGTACATAGCACAGTGAGTCTAGTTTACAAGTACTTAAATAATAAGTAGTAACAGCTCTAACTGAACCTGCCTTGTCCAGGAGGTTAGATTAGATGACCTCTGGAGGTCCCTTCCAACCTACATGATTCTGTGATAATTCACCAAGACACAGTAATTCAGCCACTGCAGAAATAAGAACATGATTAATGGGTAATGAAATTACTGCAGGTAGATTACTGTTTAAGAAATTACCCCAAATATATCAAAGTGCACTCGGATACAGAAAGTCCAGCTATTATTGTTCAGCTATTCTGTCTTTCACAGGACTAGTCATTTCATTATAGAAAGCAATCAAGTTACAATTGCAGTGTAAACATGCAAATCTCAGTATTTAAAAGAGCTCACCTCATGAAAGCTGCTTTTATATACAGTATTAAAATACCAGATCAAATTTTGGCCTTTGCCTTTAAATCTGTGTTACCATATGGTTCCTATTACACACAGTTGCAATATTTAAATGCTACATTTATAGTTCTACTCAATTTTTTCCTTTCCTGAAAATCACAATATCACAGAGCATGATAAACTCACCAGAATTTCCACCACAGTATAAAAGTAATGGTATAAGCTGAGCTTTGATGGCTGGTCAACTTCAGGAGGAATTTTTGCCTTGAAAGAATCATAAGAAGTTGCAATTAAAACCAGTAATATAAAGGCAACTAGAATTCCTGCTATTAGTGCCAGAGCGTAAAAGAATTCCATTTTTCTTTGGTGGGGATGATTTACTAGAGAACTGTTCAATATGACTCTGTCAATATTTATATGCTCCAGATTGACTCCACAGAGAAGTAATTTGCATACCAAAATTCCTCCGCCCTCCTCCTCCAAATCAGGCTGCCAGATGCTAGCAGTAGACAAACATCCGGCAATGACTGCTGTTACAGTTTTGTTTAGTGTGGCCAAAGTTAATGCCTACAATACTCACACTCACTATTTTGTATATTCCAGAGTTGTAGATGGACTTTATGTTTTATCTAGTTGAATTGTACTCTGACTTATGGGCCTGAAAAGCTATGTGAGATTTTTTCCAAGTGTACTAGTCACTGTAATGAAAGAGACTACCTCTGCTTATGAACGCATGGAGGACTGACAATGCTGAACTCCAGTTTGATCCTAAGGCTTTACATTTAGTGCTGATCTGTCTATTTATTTATTTATTTTAGGCTCTATTGCTGAGGCAGACAGCTGCCCAGAACAGTTAGAACAGACATTCTGAAGTAGATCTAAAGGAATTTTGCTCTTAGAGGTGAGCACAGAGCTATCAGCTTTGGAAACTCCCTGAGCGTGCAGCAGGGGTCTTGGCTCACCAAAGGTCCAGTAATATGAGAGCGAAATGAGAAAGAAAATTTCACTTGGAGAGCTTCAGCTATAACTCTCTTTTCTGGTGCATTCTAAAGCAAAGATTTTGATGTCTTTAATACAACAACAACAAACAACTTAATAGCTTGCCGTTTTTTTGCCAAGACAACTCTACATTATCCCTTGATCTAATTTAGGCTGTGATTAGTCCGAATGGCTAGGCACGTGCTTGTGCATATAGAGGTGATGATAGCAAAGGAATGAGTGACTACAGCTTCATGTACTTCTGTGCACCATGTGACTGCACAAACATTTTTTGGGTAAAAGTAAAAAGCAAACCTGAGCTCAGCTTGACACAATTAATAGAATCCATGCTTATCTCCGAAACACTCTGAAATATTCCTTTATCTCCAATAATCTCATAGATATTCCCTTTTAAAACCCTTATGAAAGCTTGTAATCATGGTTGTAGAAGAGAAGTACTCCTACTTATGAGCTGTAAGATTTTGGGTTTGGCTAACAAACCTGTAGTGGTACTCACTCAAAATGTGGGATCTTCACTGAAAAAAGGTGAGTCATTTCTAGCTTTTCTTGTAACCGTGAAAAAAGCAGATGAAATGTATCTACTAAGAAAAAATCCCATTTATGCAAAATACGCCTCTACCTAGAGGAAATGGGGATAAACTTTAATGTGCATTAGTCAGTAGACTGAAGCTATATGGAATGACGGTAAACAACCTGAGTCATAAGAGATAAACTACCAGATGATAAGAGTGAGCTGTCTGGATTCTTAAGAGAACAGATGTAATTGTTGTCTTCAGTGGAATTCAGCAAGCACAACTGATTCAATTATGTGGTTCAACACCCTCAAAAAAGGTTTTAAGCATAAGAAATCCATGTAAGAAAGTTATATCATAGAACCCTCAGCTTAGCTCAGCAGGCTTGGAACATGATCGCAGTATGCGTCTTTTTCCATCTTTTCTGACTCACATTATTTGACTAAGCTGGGGAATCATTGATCCCTTCCATCACTGTGAGGTGCAGCACACTTAACTGAATCCCCCCATCTTCTTAGCCATCAAACCTGTGGAATATGGCAATTTTAATTATTTTTTTTTTTAAATCAACAAAACTAAACATAAGCTAAAGCAAAAACTAAGGTTTCATATCTTTTCATACGTTTATTTCTGAGAAGGAATATATAGGTTGGGATTTAAAGATTTTAAGTAATTCATCCTGAAATGAATAGGTTTTAAGTTCTGAATGTCCCCATGTAGACATACTGCTAAATATGGCAAATGAAAGTTTGGAGAGATTTCTTCTCTATTTATTAATGTTTAATTCATTTTGTGGTGGATTTAAACACTCCACTGATATCATAATCTGAGAAGAGTACAGAATATCCCAGCTTCCCCTCCTAAATGCTAGATATCAAAATACCAACTACCTTCTTCGAAATCACTTGGGAGCTCCCACTAAACATGTATTTTTTCCATGATGTCAAGACTCTCAGATCAGCAACCAACCATCTACTGAGATATTGGAGGAGCAGTAGGAGGCCTGTAAAGAGAGGTTCTTGGACTCTGGGGCTTATTGGTTTAGGGATTTTTTTTTGATTACAAGATGTTGGACAATGTAATTGGAGGACAGAGATGATTGTTCTGAAAAAAAAAAAAAAAAAAAAAAACTATTTCAGTTTATTTTACAGGTCAGCTGCTAGGAAACATCTGGATCTGTGCATCCTACAGTTATAACTGATCTTTCTTCCTGCAAGGAACCAGCTAATGCTCACTGTCCAAAAGAGAGTTGTAATAACTTGCACTTTTGCACATCAGGACAGATAAAATATGTTTAAAAATGCAAAAGTCCCTGTAAATGAGTTGAAGGTTCATTTGGCCTTTGGAAGCCCTGTGTTGTTTACCTCATGTATCATTTGTTCCAGAGCATGCCTGCAAAACTGCTCTTTGCTTAACAATATTAGTGATAGCAATTTGTAGGGTAATGACTGTCATTCAGCAAGAATGAGCAAATTGGCTTTCTGCTAACAGTGGGTAAAGTTCTCGAAATTTCCAGATAAGTTATTAAATGTCCAGCTGACCCTTGTTCAAATCAGCATGAAGAATGTTGTGCGTTGTGTGCCTTCTGCCTTAGTCCAGCTGAATCCCTCTAGAGATCTTAGTTTTCCATAATCTGATTCATAATGTGATCTTACCCCCACACCAATTGACACATTAAAGCTGATCCATTCCCACCTTCCAACCCCCAAAAAAGTTTGCTGCTGACACAGCTGTCTCTTCCTAACACTCCTCTTTTTAGCTTCCTTTCAGAACTGTCAAGTTTGAAGAAACTTGTCACAGAAGACTTGAATTTTTCTCCTTCATGTGTACTAGTGAACCACTAGCTCTGAAAAGAAATTGTAACTGAATGTAATAAATTCTTTTAAACAAGGCATTGTTAATAAGGATTCAGGGAGCATTTTATCTAGGGATTTTTTTTCCTAAGCTAGTTTACAAGCTTCCAGTGTAAAACTATTACAAGAATTAACCTACTGTTCTGTTTTTGTCAAAATCTCTGTCACATTGGCTTAGTAAGATTTCAGTTCAGACTCTTGAAACAATAAACTCCTTCTCTAATTTTGACGGCCTTACAGGCTTAATTCCTCTGTCTCCCTAGTTCTTTGTGTCTTAGAGGTTTTGTCAGGATGGAGGAATTAATCAGAGGGTGTGGTGAATTCTGTGTGGCCTAAACGTGAGGTAAATGGACTAAAGAGAACGTAAGATGAGCTAAGCAGTTTAACACAAGGTAGCCATTCCGTTCCTATTAACGTGGTATTTCTCGTTGTTCTGTCTTTCATATAAAGAAGCAGGCTAATAGACTGATCCAAACTGGCTCCTAATTAAAGATAAGTGAGAAAAAAGGACAGTTATTACAAATCATAAAATCTAACATAAGAAAATAATTAAGCAATTGACAGAAATTACTTGATTTTGCATCCTTTTGTCTGAATTCCAGGTAACACCTACATGTGCTTTGAAAACACTGCTCTACTTATAAAGACAATTGTTTTCATACATACTGAATTTGGAAAGGTTATGTCATCTAGAACTTAGAATCACTCAGTAAGGTATTTATTCACTATACTGATTTGTTGTGAGACCCAGGGAAAGCAGTAAGACATCTCAGCGTAGCTTTTCACACAAGGCTGGACACAGACTGTTTTCTGTCAAGGCTGGAAGCTAAACAGAAACCTGGTCCCTTTGAGCTTAGTCCATGGCAAAACTCCACTTACAAGGCAACAGTATCAGACTCTTAATGCTTAATAGCATATAGAAGGACAGTGCGAAATCATAGAACCACTGGGACACATTCCAAATGGAAAATGTGAACTCAAGGGAAGAATGAAATCAAGAAGCACAAAAATATAGCTCTTGATTTATCCAAATCTGACAGCAGTACTTCATGTAACAAAAAACAGATCAGCTTGGCAAAGGGTTTTCAGTTTTTTTAAAGGAGGCTTAGTTTTAATCTGTGACCATGATAGATTGTCAGTGTTCAAGAACCCTGCACTGATGTAAAAAACTGGTACTACTAACACAGATTTTCCATTGTGCAACAACGATGCACTGTGTTCTGAGGTTTTCACATCTGCTTACCGATGTACTATATATATATAAGTGAAAACACAGAAACAGTAGCCCAAATGGCTTTCAAACATGTCTTGAACATGCTTTTAATTTCCAGCTCCTTTTCCTTTCAAATGTTCTTGCAGTTTAGCAACTTCATGTGCATAAACTTACCTCCAAGTTCGCTAGGAACTGGGCTGTACAGGCTCTGTAAACAAAGGTAGAGTCCTACCCATATAGATGCGGAGTCAAGATATAAGCATTCAAACACTCTACCTGAGCCTCCTTATAGAGCCGGAAAATTTTCTTCTGCAAAAATGCACCTTTGTTATGCAAGTGATATGCATACAGAGTACATCAACTTGTTTTGGAGCTAAAAGTTGCTTTTTCACTGCTGCTTATTCCTTCACAACAGGGCAAGTAAGAAAAAGTATGTTTCTATGACTCATTGAGAGTGTGAGTAAATATCTGTGGTGCTGTTGCAGTTAGGCACTGTTGTGGTTAAATATTCAGAAAACATAAATGCATCCTTTGAGCTTTGGTCTTAAGAATTAGTCATTCAGGTATGATCTAAATTTATACCTCTTTATTCACAATAGATTAGTAAAACTGTATTAAAGCCTAACACTTTAACGCTTCTGTTAAGAAGTACAAATCCGGAAATTTACACAGACAAGCAGAAGTCAAAACTAAAGTGAGGTGTTACATGACTGCCTTCTCACTCTTGGTGCAAACTGGAGTTAAACATAGATTAAAATGGCATGAAAATGGCTTAACCAAAGGGGAGGGGAATTGTTGTAATTTATACTTTATTGTGGGTAAATATACAGGGAGCAAATAGTTCAGGTACTGTGCTGCTATCCAAAATGGAAAGTTTATTCTGCATCTAAGTGATAGCATTAATTGATGCAATTTTACAAAATTAACAGGCCTGCTTACTCAATGCTCCAGCACACTGGTTAAGGACTTCTGAGTAAGAACATGGAAGGGATTCATTTTGGGATGACTTTAAAATTACAATTAGGAACCACCGCTGCAATGTGACAGATCTTCATTTCCATCAACAAAGGTATGTACCAAGTGTCTGTTTGCACCTGTAGACATTTACTGAAAGCAATTTGAATAATCAAACCTAACTGGAGGTATAGTTTGTAAGGTTTCAGCAACAGAGATGAACTTTTTGGACAAAAGCATGTGTTAGATTTGTAAAGGTGACAGTTTGGAAAAAAGATGTCTCGCCAAACAGGAGTGTAGTGGTTACTGTACACCAATCAGGTGAAATCCCAGCATACTAATCTTTTGCCACTTTTCAGAATAGAACTGCAGTTGAAGTGGACAAACCTCAGCTCTTCTCAGTACGTGTACAATTTCAAGCTTTCTGATTTTTCAGTTAGGTGAATTTTAAAATGACTTGCATATATTTTTCACCATATAAATTAGAGGCAAGATGCTGTAACTTCAGTTTTGCTATAAGTCTGCTTTTGTTTCTTGCTCTTGTGCACTTGTGTAATGTAGAAACTTCTGGTCAAGGTAAATCCGAGGTGAAGTAGTAAACAAGTAAAATAGCTCATATGTTCACTGAAATGTGAAGGTCAGGTTAGGAAAATACTTCACATTAAATATGTAGATTTGTCTTTTTAGTCCAACTCCAAAAGTTGGAGCAACTTTTCTCATATCTTAATAAACCAAAACCCTAATGAATGAAAATAATCCTAATGAATGAAAATAATAATAGTAACATCTCTGATATATTTTAGAATATTACTCAAGCAGGAAACAGATATATGAAATAAATATTCACAAGACTAGTCTCATTGGCATCAAATAACCTGCAAATGTTTGAAATTAATTTGTTGTTTAATCTGAACATAGTCCTATGGTGTAATATTGCTGACTTTTCTATTTTAAATGTATTTATGGAGATTTATGCAGAAAAAATAAAGTTAATGGTCTCAGGAATCAAAAATCCAACTTACTTTCTCAAACTGTATATCCCTGCATTTTTAAGGCTGCTTCTTATTTCCATCCCAGAAAGTTGTTATATTTGTTACCAGTCCAGACACTGAGTCATTCCTGTTTAAACCAGACACTAGGCTCTCTGTGTAATTTCTCTCTCCCCTTCAGAGTTTTTGGACTGAGAGGAAAATTGTAATGCCAGGTGCCTCCCCCAGCTCCCTTTCTAAAGGTATTACTGTAAAAACACACAGAGGTGCTAAATGCTGCCAAGCGGCAATGGAAATTCTCACAGCTCTGGTTATTTCAGATGCAGCTAAGTTAGGGAACACCACCTGATCCTGAAAATCTGTACAGACTTGCAGTTTCCAGTTAGAATGGTTCAATTTCTTCTCTCCAGAAACCTCTCTCCTGACACTATGATGATGCTCTGAGAGTCCTATGGCTTACTTCATATAAGGTAAACTGGCATTTAAAGGTAAGAACTGTGCACGTTTCTTTTTCTTTCACTTCTGAAAACTTATGTGGAAGTTTCAACAGAGCTGAAATTCAAGAGATTATGATTTTGCTCATATTATGTGTTAAAAGAACCAGGTATGAGATGATTTTTGAATGTAGGTAGCACAAAAACTCAGTTGTTCTTATTTTTGTTACCAAACAACCCTTGAACACTCCGTTACATGGCCACTTTGAACCATGACCATTTCAAAAATGTTTGATTCTGAAGCAGAAAAAGAATTTGCAAAGGGGTTTAGGTTCCTAACTCTCTTCTCTTGGTCGTGTAATATAACTTTGCTGCCTATATAGAGATGCTTAGACTCGCACTCTTCCGTTGCAATGGTCCTTTAGCAAATTACAGATGAAATTAAAGTTTGAGAATCTTTCACTTCTGTCATTCTTCAGTAATTCTAGTTTTTACCACTAGATGGCTTCCCAGGATAGTGGATATAGATTTAGATCTCCTGAGGTAACGTGGGATTGGATTCATTTGGGCACCTTCTTATTGACATATACAGTCATAAAAACAAAGCTCTTCCCAGCACGACTGAGAAGACAGCAATGTGAGGTTTGGCATCTCTGAGCACTTTCTGACATCCTGACAACTTCACATTTCAGACTATTTCTGATTGCCGCCACAACCAGTAACTGTGGAGTGAGCAGCTCTCAGTTCAAATGTGCACTCAGATCCTCCTGAAAAAAGTTGAAGCAGGACAGCTAAATATATAACTTACCTACCTAATGCCTAACAGTGCAAACAAACGAGTCGGGGGACCTGGTTGCAACACACTTTGCCCTTTCTCCTGTTACAACATAGTTTTAAAGTGCTATGGAGACCTTGTGTTGCAACTATGCCCTCATATCTGGACAAAAGTCTTGGAAAAAGCGAGCAGAAAAACACCCTTTGATGTAAGAAAGCACATCTCCCTGCTTCGGTCAGAGCCTGCTTTTTTCATTGTCCTGCTACTGAAGGTAGCGATCACCAGTTTTCAGCAAAGTAAGCATCTTCCAGCTTGGAAAATCCATGAGTTGTCATGCAGTCCGTAGAAACACTGGTTCAGTGGTAATAGTTGTTGGTGATTCTCAGCCTAGGCTGGACTCAGCCCAACACTCTAGGGCTGCAATAACTTTTCCCATCAACACCAACTTAACCTGGGCAAGCAGTTCTCTCCCGGAGCTCTCAAGGCACAGATGGCTCCTTTGAACTCAGCCTTAACCCTGACCGCTCCTGGCACTTTTTTGTTTTTCCCGTCTCCTGGGCTCACGTCAAACCCCAGCACCCTGCTCTGCCGCGTTCCTGTCAGGAACAGAGGAGGTTCCTGTCAGAGGCGGGCGCGCGCTGCGGCCGCAGCCGGCTCCGACCCCGGCCCCGGCCTCAACCAGCCCCATCCCGCAGCCACCCCGACACCAACCCCGACCCGCAGCCGCCCCGACCGGCAGCCGGCCCCGACCGCAGCCCGCAGCCGGCCCGGCCCCGGCCCCTGCCCGCCGGCTGCGGCGCGGCCGTCCCGGGTGCGGGCGCCGTGCGGCGGCTCCGAGACCGCGCTGGGGGGAGGGGAGAGCAAAGCCAGCCACTCACAGGAACAGTAGTGAAATCTCCCCGACACTTTAACTGTCAATCAGGCTTAATGGGGTATAAAACCTCCCCGGCGCGGCGGCTGTGATAGGCAGAGAGAGCAATAGGGAGAAATGAGTAAGAGCCAGAGCTGAAATAGTGCACGGCATAATTCCTGCTCTGTGGTCACGGAGCCTCCGAGTGCGAAACCCGGGAGAGGGGGCAGAGAGAGGCGGTTATCAGCTCAACCTCTGCAACCGGCTCGGGACTGGACGTCTGGAGATATTTATAGATATTAAAACAAAAACAACAACCTTACCCTGAATAGACCCTTTCTTAAAAAGAAAGTCCTGGCAATTCTGTCTTATTTAAGCAATTTCCTGAGTCTAAGAATAGAAATGAGCTGCCTGGAAGGCACCACAGGCTGAAATTTGGAGACATAGGCTGCTTTATTTTACTTTTCCAAGTATAAAAACCTTCCACTTGGATACTGGATTTTTGTGACAGTCTTTGAAACGGAGGGATGTATGGTTACTTTTAATTTTACTTTTTTTTTCTTTTTCTCTTTAATTAAAAAAAAAAAAAAACTGTCTTCCAGTTACACAGCGAGGAAACCGTTCTACCTGCATGTGACAATCCCAAAGGACATCGATCAAGAAGCAGGGGAGTGACTTGGTCTTCTGCACTGTTCTGCTCCTACCCCGATTTTTTTAGGGGAAGAGAAGGATTTTCCCAGACCAAGAATCCGTTGCCCCCCACGTTTCGGAAGGGGGCTGAAGACTTGTCACCCATCCGGGGGTGCATGAAGGGTAGTGGTTTTCTTTCTCTCTTAACTTGGTTCTCTGAAGGGTTGGAAGAGAATTTTGCCTTCCTGGCTTGCCTGGAAGAAGAGGATGATTTGGAAATGGCTGGGCGCTTTGCTGCTTTTCCCCGTGCAGATGGTTTATTTGGTGGTGAAAGCTGCCGTGTGCGCGGTGCTGCCGCCCAAGCTCCGGGACCTGTCCGGGGAGAGCGTGCTCATCACCGGCGGGGGCCGGGGCATCGGCCGCCACCTGGCCAGGGAGTTCGCGAGGCGAGGAGCCAGGAAGGTGAGCATCCACCCGAAGGGGCTGGGGGAAGGAAGCGGCCACCTGCTGCTCTGCTGGGGAGCCTCCGACCCGGGGGCTGCAGCCCGTGCCCCCACCTCGGGGTGGGCCTGCCGGGATCGCGTTCAAACGGACAGAGAGGGGAGAAGGGGGGCGCTGGGTGTAGCGCTGCCGAGCCGGTGCCGAGCTTCGCGTCTCGGAAGTTGCCCACTCCTCCTCCTCTGCATCCTGCGTCGGCTAAGAAAACGTGAAGGTGAGAAGGGGGCCTCCGAGCGGGGTACCCCCCCCGCCCCCCCCTTCGCAGTCTGCGGTCCCCCGGGCGCGTCGGCCGGAGGGGGGCACAAGGAGGGCTCTGCTGCCCGTCCCGGGGGGGTGCCCGCTATGGGGAAAGGGGGGAGAAGAGTTCAGTTTCACCCTAACGCTTTGCCACGTGCAAAGTGGTTTCTGAAGTCCCCTGTGTTTTGCTTTCTGCCAGCCCAGAGCTGTTCAAAGGTAAGGTGAATGCTGGCCCAGCAAGGAAGAAAAGCACAGCGTGAGTGTGAGCTGGGAGTTTGTTCGCACATTTCCTTTAGGAAAGGAGAGGGCTGGGAGAACAGTCTGTCTGCACTGCAGCCTAGAAATGTCAGTGTAGCTGGTGTGCCCATTCTCTAGCTCAGGAACTGCCGTTCACCTTGAAGTGTTGTGCTTTCGTAACTACAGGTGTCCCCATACGCGTGAATCAATCGGGAATAAAAAATAAAAAATAAAAAAATGCCCTGAAACAAGGCTTGAGTTTTCAAGTTTCATCTTTACCCCCACTTAGGGGTAATGGAATGGAGGAATCATGTGAAATTAGACAGCTGCATAAATACTACAACACGTGAGAGAGGATGAATGGAAGTAAATACAGAATAAAGCAGAAGAGAAATACAGAATGGGGGAATATTTAAAGAAAAACGTTCATTTAGTTTAGGATACTGTTTTGTCACTTCCTTACACATGCACTTCAGTTTTCTATATGTGGTTTCTATATGGAGCTGTTCTGGTGTACAACTTTGAGGCGTAAAATATGTCAGCATTGAACTTTGATGTTTGTATATGCTTGTGTTTAAACATCATGTTGAGATTTACAAATTCTTGGAGACAGAACAAACAAATTGACTGACCTTTGGACCCGAGCAATTTGCTGAAAGTGTATTTACATTATCTGGTAGAATACCGTGCTTCATTATTTATTTATTTAGCCCGGCTGGTTGCTATGCTAAGCTGAGGTATTAACGTGCCACCATTTCTCCAGCTAATTCAGGAGCTGCTTAGCTACAGTTCAGCTGCAAGCTGAACAATGGTAGTCAGCCCTAATTGACATGGGCCAAGAGGAGCTAGTGAGCTGAGGATGAGGATCTGTAAGCTGATACAGACTGTAGTTCATTTGTATGTCTTATCTCTACAATCCTAACGTATCTTAGAAGGAAAGAATAAACAAGAGAATAATTCTTGGGAAGCTTTGTACTTGTCTCATAGGGTGTTATGGAACGCTGTGTGGTTGCTAGTTACTGTTTACAACTTTTTTTTTGTCATATGTTTTTTTTTTCATGCGTGTCATCAAGGTGTTTCACATTTTGCTCTTACTGAACTTGAATTAGATTCTCCTTTCAGTTAAACCATGGCTATCCTGTGAGCCAAACGTGGCACTCAACAAGTTGTGATCCTCTCTGGTACTTTGGAAGTGGCACATCTTTATAGCAACAGTGAAGTAGGCTTATCTTTTTCTTCCTCAACATTTTTAATGACAATTTTACTTCAGCGTGGTTGTTCCAGTTCCCTTTGCTCTGAGGTTTCACTGCTTTCCTGACTTTCTGTGTCTATTGCAGTCTCCATGCAGAATGCAAGCCCTCTGTTTGGCATTACTCTTTGATTTTTTGCTTTGCCTTAGACAATTGAAAAGAACCGAGAAGGACTTGAAGTGGCTAGCAAGTCATCTTTCAATAAGGCTTTTGAGAATTAATTATTCTATTTTTCTCTTGCTTTTGTATGCAGTTAGCTGTTTTATAATTACATGTAAATCTTGAATTATTGATCATAATTAACAATTTGTAACGGATTCTGATTGTCGGGTGGTATATTCACAATATTCCATGTGTGGAAAAATGCTTCCACCAAGGCGCAAAATTCTGAATGTTACCTACAGGTGAATGAAAACAGTCACTTAAATTCAGATTCTAATAGTGGGTGTGCAGTATATCTTGAAAAAGTTAATCACAGCGCTTGCGCACACAGACATAGTGGCGGAGTTTTGGAGGTAGGCGGCGATATACAACCATATTTTTGAGATTAGAATCTTCTGAAAGATGGGTTAGTTGAGACTGTTAGCATATGAAATTTCCTCTGATAATTAGACTGGATTGGATTTCACCTCACTCTATCTTTCTTTTCAGAAGCTTGTTTTGTTAATCACAAATTAGATGTATCTGAGCGGTTTTTACGTAAGATGGCAAGTGTTGTATTTCATGAAGATGAAGAATTGTCACATCTGCAACTTTTTAAGTGTAAAATTTGATCGTGCAGTTAAAGCTCTGAAGATGTCAAGAAATAAATCAGAAAAGGGTTTAGGCAAATGGAAATACAGTGTCTTCAGCTTGACAGATGAGCATGGAGACTAAAATTCTTAAGCTGGCAGACAAGAAGTCTCTTGGGTATGATCATGTAAATCCACCCTGGTTCCCATTCTCCACCCCCATTCTTTAACTCCATTGCTCTGCCATTGTGCCTCAAATAAGACTTGAAGAGATAAATGTCTAGGAGACATTTCCTTCTTAAGTGGTGTATCTTTTCTCACTGTTGTTCATTGGCCTTCCCAATTAAATTGCCAAAAAAGCGCCACAGCAGTGTTGGTTGTCTCTTCCGTTATAGAAGTATGTATCTTCTAGTTTCTTCAGTTAAGACTACCAGAAATTTTTAGGAAATGAGAGACTTTAATCGTTAGATCATTCCCCTTCAGGTCAATAATGCCTATGAAATAAAAATCCTCTTCCAAACATTAACGGTATTTTGCCAAGAACGTACTGTATAAGTGAGTTAATACTTAGAGAACAGGGCCCTTTGAATAATGTTTCTTACATGGAAGAACAGCCCTTTACAGATGTGAGTAGTCAGAGGGACGTAGGGGCTGAATGGGTTCATTCACTGATGGTTAGAGTTGGAAAATGCTTCTGGGGTTCCTCTATGCCATTCGCTTCGCCTACAGCATTTTCTATTACAGTGCCTTTGCCAGAGATCTGTCAGCCCTGTTTTTGATGGTCTCCAGTGATGAAGTTTTGATTTGTATGTCTTTTGTATGTCATTTGTACGTCTTGCTCTTTGTCAGTTCTTTTTTTAGGGCACTTCCTTGATGTCTAAATTTTTTCCTAGTAATTTTAACTTACTTTGTTCACAGCTGGTATAATTTGAGGTCTGACTGAACAGGAAAGAGATGCTTGGTTCTTAGGCATTCTTTGTTATTAAGTGTTACCAAAACCTAATAAAATGTACTGAAAGAAGATGTAATTGTAAGATAGAAACACATTCCCCGACTCTAGTATATATTTTAGTGTTCAAGGTTATCTGACAGTGACTTTGGAAGAGTATCTTTGGCTTTTCCTGTGGGGGGATGGCCAAATGCCATTGTTTCTCTTTTTTTTTTTAGTTACACCTAATGCTCTGGGCTTAGCAATAAGCAATATGGATCTTCAGTAGCGTATCTACAAGAGGTCTTAGCAGTGCTTTCCTGTTTCTTTGTGATCATTTCTGTGATCTCAGTTTCTTTCAAAGTATGTATATTTTGTCCTCCTAGTTTTGCTTTATTTTTTTCCTCCAGCTGTGCTTTGTTTGCCTTTTTGATGAATCAAGGGTGTTTTGACAAGAGACGTCACCAAAATACCACTGGGTTAGGGGCAGCCCTAGCCTTCTGCTAGTGTGATGCTGCTGCAGAGGGGAGTCCAACACTTCCTATTAACCTTGCTGAGAGTTCTTCATATTCAACACTGTTCAAGAAAAGACCTGGTAAATACACGGAAAGATCTCTCCTTTCCCTGTTTTGTTCTCTGGATGTTCACTTCCTGTATTGCAGAAGACAAGAAGGCTCAAAGGGTTTGCATGCTTGAGCAGTGGATGAGGTAAGCAGTCTGGAATATCAGGACAGACAAGAGCCCTTACTAGATGGCAAGGAGCTAGTATCACCAACAAAAACAAGAAACGGAAACTTTGCTCTTGCATGGAATGTACTGCTTGATAGCCATGACCTCGCTCTGTCAGCACCGGAGTCTAGACAGTTATGTTTGCAAGTCTGCAAGGTACTTCTAACAGGATGACAATGTGGTGGGCAGCTGCAGAATGACACAAACGCAGCAGCATAGTGGTTATTTTGGGATGTGTGTGTGTACATATATATATGGTTTATATCACTCCTGGTTTTGATCAGGCTACAACTCCCCTCCTGAAATCCCAGCTGTTCATTCTGTCATTACTTAAGCAACATTTTTAAAGTCAGACCTTAATATCTTCATTTAGGAAGATCCCTTGCGATTTAAATGGGCTAACCTCTTTCAGTGCAGTTGCAGTTGGGATGGGAATAAATCAAAGGAGGAAGGAGCTCTGAGGAAGGGATGAGAGCTACACAAAGCTGGCACTGTTGCAGGGAAGACTGGAGTGGGTTTCCTTCTGTGTTCTACTAAATTCAACCCAACTGAAAACCTCATCGAAATTTCAGGTACTTGAGAGCCATAATTTGAGGGTTTTAGCTGAGCGAGCTTTTAGGCTATAAATTCTGACTAGGAGGAGAGTTTTGCAGAAAGATCACATAGAAATGGCACAAAGTCTTAGAATTAAGCCTCATACACCCAGTAGCGGAAAATCTGGCAAGCTTTGAAATCATTTTCTGCAATGGCATGCTCCTCTCACATTGTCTGCTCAAGCTGCATCTGTAGTTCTATGAATATTTTACATTGGTCTTTTTGAATCATGTTGACATAGCGTTGTCCTGCTTTGTGTTAATTAGTATATACTTTTTAAAAACTTTTTTTTGGTAACATGGTACGGTATATTTTAAAAGATTAACTGTAACTATATCTGGGAATGAAAGTAATACTAATCTCCTGAAGTGAGGGTGAAACACTGAGACTGCTGCTAAAAGTTAGTCACTCAGATCTGTGACCTTTTTTAAGGTGTAGGATAAAAGCTTTCAGTATTTCACATGGATTTTAGAGTTTTTAATCTTAAATACTTCTTCAATTATTGGTCATTCTCAATTGTGCATCTCTAATTTCACTTCAGAACCTGTCAAATGTTTTACTAATCTGTGTTTGAAAGTTAGCTCTCACAGAAAGAAGAACGTGACATCAAATTCTTAATGCTCAGGAATTTTTATCTGCCAAGGAGTTTCACCTAGAGAGGCTGTAGTGCTCCAAACAAGAAAACTTTTCTTTTGTCATGTACAAAGGAGTATAATGTCTGATATGTGCAGGAGTAAATTCAGTAAGCGAGTCCTCCTACTTGCTGTCTGTCATTTTTGAAATCCGCTGTGGCTGAGCCAGTCCTCAAGACGACACTTGCATTCTACCAGTAATCTCTGACGTGTATCTTGCAACCCACTCAGTTCAGAACATGAACAGACCTGATCTGGCCACCTCAGAGGAGATTAGTTCTGATATACGGAAAGGAGCTGTTTAAAATAACAAAATTGCACAGCTGAGAGGAACCAGTTTTTCATAGCCTATGATTAATCACCATGTATTTTTTTTAATAGATACCGTGATCTAACATCATTTTAAAGGTGTTTTCATTATTTTTATGAAAGAAATGGACACAGTTCTTGATGTACCTTACCCAATGCAGTTGCAGCATGAAAATCTACTGCACAAAGAGATGTTTAGTTGGCCTGGTGTATAATAATTCGAAAAAAGGCTTTCTGTAAAATTTACATACATATTTCTATGTACCAGTGCTAAGACAATGTTGTCAACAGAGCAGCTGTCCACATACTGAATTGTTTTTATGCCCTGTGCAGATACGAGAATGGCAGAAACTCCATGTATCTGGGGAATTTTGTTGTAGGAGTTCTGGCAGCCCAAATGCAGAAATAGCAATCTGACAGGCCTCGAAGTGCAAAAGATTGTGCATCAAAGGGATTTATTTTTCTATTCAGTAGCTATTTTAGTAGAATGAGAATATTTACCTGTAGTGCAAACCTGAGGGTCTAAGTAATTAATTTCTCCTGTTGTGTGTGAAATTTGGAAAAAAAACAAACAAACAAAAAAAAAACAGCCATAAGAACAGAACAGTTTTAGGTAAATTTTTAATGGTTCCTTTAATCTTATTTAAATTTAAGGACTTAATCATGCAGTGACTTATTACAGCCTGTCATAACTTACAAGGAACCAGAAGTATGTGAAAAGAATTGGGGAGTGAACGTTTTCCCATGTCATGCAAAATAATATATTAATTTGGAACTTTTGGTAAACTGTGTGAGCACAGATGTGATTGAGTTACTTTTATATTCTCTAGAACGGCTTTCTTTCTGTAAAGATTATGTACTGACAGCAATTTTATTTAACAGCTTCCTGTTGGCAGCTCACTTCCTTGTTGACTGAACTTAAGGATGGGCAGAAGAACTCTTGTTTCAAGTCCCAGGCTTAGAGGGCATTAAGCCTGTTATGTGTACCGGTGCCAAGGCCAGCAGTTTGAATAACATGCTGAATAAGTGTCTCTGTTGGCAAGCACAGCCAGAATTTATCAGGTATCAGATCTGTTGATGTCTTCAAGGACATCATTCATTCATCAGCAGCATTCAGACTGGAGCTGTTTAGGTTTATGATTTAGAACATACCTGTCTTTTGGTACTGAGCATGCTGTAAGGAGAATAAATAATGCTAACAAGAGGAGGAACTGACAGAGTAACAGCTTGTCATCTCTCATCAGGATGCAGTGATGTCACGTGGAAATATTGTCCCAGCGAGACTGGGCTATGTTGTCAGACCCAAATCCACCACTTTTTAAAGTGCTTAAGGACTGGGATCAAGATAGTTAAATGAAAATTCCCACAAAATAAAGGGACTGTGACAGTGCTGTAAGAAATTTACAGTGTAGGTATAAGCCAAAAGGCAAACAGCTTCATACAAACACAGAAGTCTACTGAGGTGTTTTGTTTGTTTGTTTGTTTGTTTTAAGCAAGTGATTTCAGCACCACTCATTTAGCCATTTTCAAGCTTTTGGAGAAGCATCACAGCAGCAGAGGTTTTAAGGTGGGATTAGCCTAGCAACAGAAGAGTGTTTAGGGGAATGTTTGCAGAGGTGCAGGCACTTAGGACACTTTTAAGACGTAGACAGTGCAGTAGAAAACAAATGATTTTTGAAAATGTACTGGTGGGAGGTAAAGGTGGCAGCAGGAGCTCTGAGGCTAAATGGAAGGAGATTGGTAACGTGGGGATAGTGGCCTTGGAAGTGAATACAAAGCCTAACAGATGGAGAGCCTGGAAAAGAGGCAGTGACATCTGAAATGAGAGTTGACGTGGTGAAAGCCATAGGCCAGGTATACAATCGTAGTCTTACTTGGATTGAAGAAAACAAAAATGCTGCATTTAGAATTTCAGGGCTGACAAGCCCTGATAAGTCTGTGATTTTCATCTTACTTCTGAGGGGACTCATCCCTACTTTATTTGTGTGGTTCTGTCACTTGTAAGTGTGCTGCTGTCTATTTCTATTGCATTTATGTCAGAAGTCTGGCACATGCTAGGAAAAAGTTGACTCAGATTTGTAGAACTATTTCCATCTAAAGCACTAACATATATAGATAGATTTTACCTCATCACAAAATGAGTTAAACGTGCTGTTGAGCTAATGTCTGATAGTCCAGTACAGCAATTTGCTTTAAGAAAATTACCTTAAGCCCTGCAAAAAAAAAAAAAAAAAAAAAAAAAAAAGAAGCTGGAAAACTCTGACTATATTCTGAAAACCATTCCTCAAGCAGATCAGCAGCATTCAAAGAGAGCGTGAGCAATGCTAGCACACCAAGAACCTGCTGATTTACAGCATACTACTGAAGCCATGACCAGAAACTTAGCCCCACAGTAACCCAAGCGGTATGAAAGTTTTATGACATTTTTTCCAAGAACTAGGACAAACAGATGAGGGCAAACTCCACAGAAGTAGCCATTTAATTCTTCGGGAAGTATCAGGGCAAGAAAAGAGACAACATTTCATTTCCTTCCCATGAAACAAGGTGAATTCTGTATCTTTGTGTCTGAGCAGTATGGAAATGTCTCAGAATCACAGAACATCCTGCGTTGGAAGGGAGCCACAAGAATCATCCATTCCAGCTGCTGGCTCCCCACAGGGCCACCCAAAACCCACACCCTATATCTGAGTGTTGTCCAAATGCTTCTTCAGCTCCAGTAGGCTTGGTGCTGTGACCACTGCCCTGGGGAGCCTGTCCCAGTGCCCGACCATCTCTGGGTGCAGAACCTTTCCCTAACACCCAGCCTGACCCTGCCCTGTCCCCGCTCCATGCTGTTCCCTCAGGTCCTGGTGCTGTCCCCAGAGAGCAGAGCCTGCCCCTCCACTCCTCTGTTGGCAGCTAATGATAATTGATTTTCAGCATTTCTTTTAAAGTGAATTAATAAATATCAGTGAGTAGTTAATGTTCATTTTTCACTTTGATTTCTGGACTGAATTGAAGATACAGATCTAATCCCATTGCTGTTTTAAGGTATTGTGTAGGGAGGGGAGACTGAAAAGGAAAACAGCGTCAGAGCCGACCACCGTGAGAGCAAACTGTGGAAGTTTTAAACCTGTGTGCTTCTCAGGAATATAAAGCAGCAATTAGTAGAGAGATCTTAGCTGGGCCCAGACTCTCTTCTTCAAAGCATCACGTCAACGTGCTGAGGAGTTGAACAGGTCAGAGCCAGGCCCTGCCAGATGCGTTGGCTGATCACACTGACGCCAGTAGAAAAGGGTCAAATACATGTTGTTTGTCCTTTATCCCAGCAGGGATAAAATTGATTCTAATTAATGGACTTGAGAATAGATGAGTACCTTGGCAGACTTTGTAACTAATTTAAATTGTTCATGCTATTAGTTTAGCCATAAACTATGCATACTTATGAAAGGATGCTGGGGACAGCCACTCTTATGTTGCCACTTTCTTAGCTACAATTTATTGAATACAGTGCTACAGAGCTCACTTATTTTGATTAACATAGAGATTTCTGTTGTCTGACACTGCCTGAGGAAATGTGTCAATGCTCAGCTTAATGACAATAAAGTGGTGTTTGGAAGCAGAAATGCAGCTCTGCTGAAGTCAGTTATGCCTTACCAGCGTGACTGGGAGATAAATGTGCCTCTCAGTGTGTAATCAGTGGCAGATGTACCTTTGAGTACACTTAAACAACTTAAAATTATACATATTTGAGGTGTTATAAAAATAATGTCTGGATAGATTCTGGACTGTGATTATTCTGCAGTCTGGCGTGTTTTTAGCCACAAGAAAGAGTCTATATAAAGGTGGGGCAGTGTTTGGTATCAGCTGGCCGATACATTTCATCCTGTACATAAATGAAAATTTTAAAATTTTTGCACCTTTTAAAAAAGGTGCAAATGGAGTTCAAGCCTGACTTCTCATTCAGTTAGTTTTCCTTCTCTCAGCCAGCGCAGGCATCAGCTTGCACCAGTTGTGTCGATAGGGAGCGTTTGTCTTTTAGAGAATTCCTCTTTCCCTGTAAGCCCTGCACTTCAGCTGCTAGTGAGGTTTCTGGGAGTGCCAGCTTGGATCAGAAAGTGAAAATTGCAGACACTGAACAGAATCTTGTTTCTTGAAGCTTCACCTTACAGCAAAGGTCTTCTGTATTGCTAGGCCCAAGTTAAGAAATTGTAAGGTACTAAGAAATCACGATGTACTGCTTGAAGAGGCTTGAAATTGGAGTTGTTTGTTCGTTCTATTTGCCCTTTGAATCTCTGGGTACACCCAAAGTACATTTTCGAGATTTTCTTCATATCTTTGGAGTGGACAAGCTTGCACCACTTCAAATGAAAGCAGAAATTCTTAGATAATCATTTAACGCTTGGTGCTGGACTCTAAGGAAAACTTCAAATGTTACAAGACTTAATAAATTCATGTGAGTGAAAAATGTTGTTGTAAAGACACTGCTCAGTTCATCTGTCCTTGCTCTTAAAGAAGAAGGGATCTACAATAACAAAAGCGGACAATCAGATATTTTCTGTGAAGATTAAATTAGTGTTTGTCCTAGATCTGTCATTTTAATCCCCTTGCTAGTAGTAAACAGAGCCACCTCATCTCTGTGATCAGCACATTCCCTGGGAGAGCCTTGGCTGTTGTGGTTCGGAGAGGGAACAGGAAATCCCGAGGCCGACTTTCAGCAGCTTGGATTTACATCGACTGCAAACTCAAATTCCCTGCGTCCTACCTCCTGAAGAAACTTACCAGTGAGGACACAACTCAGCTCACTGCCTTAAAGAGGTTATGCTTCCAAGTGGAATATTAAAGACATCCAGCTGGTACAAATACTTCTTTCCCAAAGCAGTAAGAGACCAGGGCTGGCTCTGACCACAGCGAGCTGTCAGAAGTGATGTAAGAACATTTCCAAGACTCCTGGGACACATGGGAGTCCTGTCTCCCTGAAGTGAGCTGTTTGAGTTGGGTTTTGAGATACGCTGATTGTGCAATGCTTTGGAGTGTTCTTTGTGTTGCTTGGTATTTGATTTTTAAGCCGGGAGCTTTAGAGATTGTCTGGATTGTATTTGTATCTGAATGTGTGCTTTATGGAAGGCAAGAGGTTTGCCTCTCTGCAAGCAAAATGCTTGGCTGCTGAAGGGGTTGGTGTTTAGGGGACAGGGGGTGGTGGGGTGGGAGGGGGAAGAAGTTTTGTTGTTTTTTGTTTGTTTGTTTGTTTTCCTTCAGGGTTTCCTTTCCCTAGTTGACGTGTAGCCATTGCAGATCGCTCTGTTGACACCTCCTGTGCTGCACGGGCACGCGTGTGTGCAGGCATGTGTAAGTGTGCGTGGGTAAGTCTGCGCGCAGTGATCTGGCACCTTGCGTCGCTTTGCAGCCCGAGTTCAGCAGTGGGTCAGCCAGCTCCTCCTGACATCACTGCACTTGTTTACCACTCACACAGAGGAAGTGCTGTGCTGATGGGTTTGGCCACTGACATTATCTTATTTTAGGCCAGCGTTTTTGCAGAATCAGAAATTTAGAAAAGCATTTTGCTTCTGTAAAGCAATTTTAGTTCCTCTTCCTGTCTGAGTTAAGAGGGGAAATGAAAAATAGGAAATTCTTAGCCACTGAAATTACGTGACAAGAACAGTACATCACATTGCCATTAAAATTCAGTGCAACGAAATAATCAGATTGCTCGTTAAAGAAGGAAAAAGATCCATTTCAAAGGGAGTCAGGACAATTAGGGTGAGTTATTCTGCAGTATCTGAAGTGAGGATGGCTCCTTTAGTCACTAAAATCCAGAAAAACAGTTAAAATCCTTCTGTTTGCTTTTGATGCACAGATGTAGGCCAAGTCTGGTTATTTGTTTCAAGCTTTAGACTTCTAAGTGTAATCTCAGCAGTGACTTACGTTCCAGATCTCTCACTGATGTGCCTGGAGAGTGCTGTCAGTCACCACTCCTGAAAACCAGTCCTTTGCAGTCAGTTCATCCAATTATTGTAGTCTTCTTGTGTGCCTCTAAATATTTTGCAGTGGAAGTAAGGATCATCCTACGGGATGCATCTGCCCCAGATCGGGCTGATTTTTAGGCCAAGCTTCTGACACTTCATAGAAATAGTTTGCAGATCCTCTGTGCTCTGCACAACTCTGTGTTGGTGGGTAGGAAACCCTTTGGAGCATAGAGCTCTGATGGCTATGGAGTTGGACCACATGTGGGGGTTATTGCACCTCCCTATTTCATTACTGCCCCCTGAGTCACCGACCAGGTTAATTTGTGTGGTGTATTTTACTGGAACGTAAAGCTTATCTCATATTCTTTGGGAGTTTAATTGATTTTATGTTTACGTTCAAGTGAATTAACTTTGTTTTGTATTGTAGTAGCCTAAAAACCATGCATGCGACAGGCAATCACATCCGAAGGATGGAAACTTCGAGGGACCGGTAGCTTGTTAATATGATTTAGGATTGCCTGACCAGCCCCTTTAATTTAAATCCTCATCCTTGTAGAGAAGTCTGATCAGAGTTGCTTTGATCAGTTCTGGGGAAGTAATTATCATGAATTTGTTTCTATATTTAGATGCCATTTTATTTAGCTAGAGCTGTGCTGGTTTTCGTATTTTTTATAAGCAGGGTAACTGCTCCTTCATCTTTGCTGTGGATTGAGGGAATTGATATCACCAGTGAAAGGTCCCTTGAGGCACTGTGCACCCCTCTGGGGGACGCGTGCCCTGGGAGCTTATAATCTACGGGTTCCCATCTTCCTGAGCTTAATAGGCTGAGAGAGTTAAACGGATCCTGATAACAGTCAGCAGATACAACAGATGAATAGATTTTAGAAATTCTGCCCTGTCGCATAGCAACAGCCACCATTAAAAAATAACATTTTGAAACGTACAGAAAAAGATGGGAAACAAGTTAAACATTTCAATATTGAGCTTTCTTCTAAGCAGTAGCCCATATTTCTTTGAATAGTAAGTACTTATAATCCTTTTGACAGCTTTTGTATGGTTTTGAAATGGTAGCAACTCTTTTTTTTTTTTTGGAGACAAAGAAAGGAGGCTTGTAGGGGAGCTTGTCTGGAGCTGTTCTAGCATCCAGATTATAAATGGGTTTAATGTAGGTATTTTAATTCCCAGTACTTTTCCTGTCGCCTTATGGGAGAAATAATTTTTTCGGTCAAGCTGCATTATGTTATGCATGTGTATGACCTGGAGCACATTTCAGGCCTTTCTGGAGGATAGTTTATAATGACGGTATTGGAAATGTTATTCATCCGTAGGTTTCCATGTCTGTTTTCATGGCAAGCATTCCTTAAGTTTAATAACTTCAAAACCTTCCCCTAGTCTTTCTTTTCAGTGATATTCATACAAGAACTGGGATTTTCTGTCCAGCTGTGTCTTCTTCTGGCTTTTAAACATTCCTCGTGGCTTTCCTTGTCCATCAGAGCTTCCAATCCGTTTACCATTTTGTCCACTTTATTTTGGGATTCTGCTAATGTGACAGCATGGCAAAATACAAAGTCGCCTTGCCTGTAACAGGACATCATGACACATCACAGAACAGCTTAACAATGTGCAGTAAACATCCCTCCAGTTCATCCAGCGGTGTCCAGGTTACTGCCAAGGTTCAGAGCCAGTCCCACATCAGAAGACTAATGAAGTTGCCTTTTGAGTATGGCATCTGACTGATAAATTGTATTTTTTTTTATAAAGATCATAATGGAATTTTATATATCCCCCAAACAAGTAAAGAGCTGATGAAATACTCATAATGATTTAGTTTAAAAGCAAAACTGAAGATGCTCTGAATTAAAGCTAACTTTTTTTACTCTTTGAGGTGTTCAAGTGTAACTGATCCTTTTGTAAGCCACACGGGGGCTGGCCCTGGGAGCCTCTGAGAGCAGTTTCAAAGGTGGTGATGCAGCGGCCAACTTTGTCCACTAGAAGCTGAAACTCTTCAAAATTTGGCACTCCGTTATAGAAGTAATTTTCCAAACATAAAGGCATACTCTTTAAAAAAGGATCCGGTTCTGTTGGCCCCCAGTTTGTAGCTCTATAATTCTTGTTTTCCATAAATCTGTGTTAGGTCTCATTTTTTCCAATGCACTAGTTAAGAGGTAGCAGATCTTTTGGTCGGCTGTTGTCTGAACCGGGCAATTTTAGGAATTACTTTCACCCAGTCAAGGTGGTGAAAATAATACTGAACTGGATCCAAGTTCTTAACTGCACGTCCCTTACTTCTAACATTTCCCTGTCCTCTAAACTTCTGGCTGTTTTTGGCTTTACAAAAACAAACTCTCTTCCCCTTCAGTGCCAACACGACTTTGTAAATGGTTAACTGCATTACGTGCACATTAAACCTGCCACGTGTGAAGAATTCTTTACCCTGAGAGTTATATGCAATAAGTAAGAACAATGCAGGATTTTGGACAGAAAACATGGAAACAGCAGACCGTGGCACTTTTGTTGAGCAGACTTAGTAATTTCTTTTTTTTTTTCTTTAAAATGTCATTTATTGACTTCCCGTCGCTTCATCCTGTCTGCTGTCCTGGCGGTACAAAAGGGCTTTCTGCACCTGCGTGTTTACCCTTCCCACAATTTCCTGAGATCTCTGTGGACATTTTTATATGAATGTGGACGATAGGGATGGCATGCCAGGCGACTGGAGGCGGCAGCACGCTTGGTATTTTTACAGGACAGAATCTTATGTCCTCTTGGTAGCTATCTGTAAAGCCTTAGCTCAAATGCCGAACTTTCAAAACCTTGCCCCTCTCTGCAGCCCCCAGATGTGCCACTTCTTTCTGCTTTGCAGCCAGAGGATTTTATTGCTGGGTATTTCTTTGTGTGCTTTGGTTCCCTGGAGCAGAGGCTGGTTCTAACACATGGTGTGGCAGACATTCACCATTAAAAATCTGTCATTTTCCTCCCCCCCCACAAATGCCTCCATGAACCTTTGCAGGGTGACAGCTTGTGGCCACTTGGTGCTTTTGTTGGAACGTGCACTCCGTTTGACCCTGTCCCAGCGTTAATAGGATTGTAAAGGCTGACTTCTGCGTGACCTCTTCTTGCAAACAACCCTAACCCTTCCCCTTCCTCAACTGCTCTGTACTGCAGAGCTGAGAAGTGTTGCTCCCAAGGCAGTCTGGAGACGCAGTTCATGTTGCAGACGAAAGCAATTGGAAAAACCACTGGAAAAAAGTCAGCATGGGGCCACCTGTCCTTAAATAGTCCTGAGTGTGAGAACAGTAGGCATTTGTTCACTTCTTTAGAGGGAGCTGGTCTTAAATGCCTGTTTGCAGACAGGTTATGAAAAGTTCTCTTTCCAAGGAAGGCCTCTGTTG
The DNA here is from genome assembly GCF_011077185.1 of Oxyura jamaicensis. Taxonomy (NCBI): domain Eukaryota; kingdom Metazoa; phylum Chordata; class Aves; order Anseriformes; family Anatidae; genus Oxyura; species Oxyura jamaicensis. The sequence continues at coordinate 5,878,135 of NC_048913.1, read as the reverse complement.
AATAGGAGACAGGTGTTTACGTACTTTTCTGTGACTTTTTAGGTGCTGCTTTGCATCCTGCAGAGGAAGAAAAAGGGGTGGCTGGGGTGCAGTTGAAATTGACATTGCTTTAGGGGAATGATGTTAATCCCAGTGAGTGCCAAGTCAAAATATAAAGTAATAAAAGTTCTGACTCTAGACTAAAGGAACTGGAATTCACTTTTTAGTCTCCTTCTGAAGTCTCTGTGGATCTAAATTTTATCCTCATTACTCTGTGTTACTCCTGGCCTTAACTCAAAGCAGCTTATAATAAAGACTGTGTGTTGTTGGCAGGGTTAAATTTAAATTAAATTATTATAGCCTGATGTCTTTATAACTTGTAAATACCACTCCAGAAATGCTTGTGTGTAAACTAGTTAAACGGGCTTACTCTTCCGATACCACCATGCTTACCTGTAATCTTTCTTATGCGAGTCCCTTGCAGCTTTGATATTCACTTTCCACTGTGGGAATTGAGAAAATTTTGCCACTGGCCTGCTTTGTTTGCTTATTTTTATACAAGTGTCACTAAGGAGCTGGGTTAAGTATTTTGACCTACTTCAGGCATCAAAAGGTTCTTTTTTTGCTTTCTAAAGCAAAGATTGGCTTTTCCCACTGAACGGCCACACCTTTCACTCTTTCAGTAATCTGTCTTTAGCATGCCTCTCCCTTGAAGGACTCCTGAAATAACTTGTCTGACTTTGCCCTGGGGGCAAGAGAGGGGAAGGGGTGGAGGAGAAAACCCTTATGCCATTGACAAGCAGAACACAGGAGCACTTTTGAGGCTGTGGGATTTAGCCTCCTGTGCTCATGATACGCAAAATTCTGCCAGGATTATGGAATACACCAGAATGCAGGTCTTCGGAGGACTAACTGTGAGTTAGTACTAACAGGCTTTGTAAATACACGGGGATAAGACTGACATAGTTCAGCGGATTATCTACACTTTGTACTTCCTAAAAGTACGCAGGAACTGTTGGTATTGGATGCAGAGAGGCATTCGTTTGAACAAAGGTCTGTGCAATTACAGATACCAAGTCAACAGAGCAACTTCTGTTTCCCTGGCCTAGGAAGGAGGTTGAAAGGGAACGCAATGTGTTGACCTACCCAGCACTTCCTATCTCTGCTGATCTGTGGCAAGGAGCAGTGGTTGATTAGTGCAGGCAGCAGTAATGAGATCAGGCAGGAAGGGCACTTCTGTCTCTCTGCAACACTTTCATCTTTCAGTGCCTGCAAGCTGATACAGACAATTGCTTCATGATTTGTGAAATGCAGAAGCTTTTGGGCTGGGGGTTATATCTCCTAATCACTATGCATGTTGCTGCGTTTGAAAAGACCTGCAGTGAGCAGTTCTGTTCTAAAATACAGTCCAGGTAATCCCGAGTGTCAAAAAGTGGCACATGCTCAGTCTCAGAACAGCTTTTGTTGTGGGACACCTTCCAGTACTGGTCTAGTTCACTGGAGGTGCAAAGTCTAGCCCAGCGGGTCTGCTGCAGACACCGTGCCAAATTAATTGAAGATGTTAGAGGGCAACATTCCTCTGCTGTTGTTCTTGACTTATGCTAGCAGTAAGATTGGACCAAACAAGTTAAATAGCCTTGTAAATTAGATAAAATTAACCCTTACTTCATCTCGTGCGCTAATAAAATACCTGAGCCTCCAGGAGCACAGATCACACGGGCATATTACGGTTGGTAACAGCTTCAGTTGAGACCTGTTTATATAAATTAGTGGCCTTATCTGATTCTGTGGCGGTCAAAAGCATAACTCCTGCTGACTTTCTTTATGGGGAAAGGTAAGGATTGAAACCTGTAGCCAGGTTTGGGCGTTTTGGCACATAGCCAGCGCTGGCCTCTGTTAGAAAGTCTTGCCTTAGTCCAGCAGCAGCTGACACCTTCCTTTTGGCTCCCCTCTGACCTCGGGGCATGTCTCATTAGCAGATTAAGCCCAGAGTTAAACAAGTCCTCTGGGAGCGGAGGGTGCAGCGTCTGCTGAGCCTGCCACTCTGGCTGAAATGATTTTCTTAAGGCCAGATAAGGACCCCTCTGACTTGCCAGAGGGGAGAAGATCAAGAGATAAGTTTTGTTTTGCAAAATCGGCTCCTGAATAAATCCTGGGAAAATCTGCAGTAAACCGCGATGTCACAGCTGCTAGCTACTCTCGGGGTAACTAAGAGGAAGGCATGTTAAGTTCCTCTGGCACCATAAATCTCTTACTTCGTATTGCCCAGTGGTGGGAAGCCTCCTGCCCTGCTCTGGCCGCCTCTCGCTGGCAGCCTGGCACGGGGGCGATGGCTTTCACACTCCACCTGCCGCCCCGACTGCCAGCCGGGGTCAGCCGGAGGTAAGAGCAGGGCAGGAGGCTCGCAGTGGGCCTGCCGCAGCAGGGATTAGCTGCCTCACTGGGCCGCTGCCCTCCCCAATTTTCTGGTCAGTAACTTTTTGAAAGGAGAGCGTGTCTGGGGCGGCAGGGAAGGGCAGGCAGGAGAGGGTGACGAGATGAAGGGGAAGAAGAAATGGTGGCTGGATTCTTTCCAGGGTGGAAAGCTATCTGTCCAAGAACTTCTCCAAGGCACAGCTTAAATATTCCTCCATCCACCATTAAATTACCGTAAATGGGTGACTGTGCAATGTCCTGACAGGCTGTGTGTAATAAGCAGTGCTGTGTCTCTTCTCCTTTATACCTCCGCATTTTTCTCTCTCCCAGACAGGAACTTCTGTGTCTGTAAGACTCATTCTGTCCAGGACTAAGCCTCCAGTCGGGACACACTTACTGACAAGTTGGAATTAAAAAGGAATGGGGACACGGAGTGGACTCTTAGACCCACGTCCATGTTTTTAAACTGCTTCCTACTAAAATGGACCTTTTCCTAAACTGCAATTCAGTCTAAACTTGCCAATGCAGAGCCCTCAAATCCTAAGTAGGGCAGGATAAAGGTAAACTATCGCTTTCTTGATGTTGGCTGAGCAGAGGATGCAGTGAGTGTAAAGGGAAGCAAAGTGCCAACAGCACAGAGCTGGAGCTTGCAGGCAAGAGCAAAACAGCCCCAGCCCCACAGCCATTCATGTGTTCAACAGCAAGCAAAACTTTTTGTTCAGGAGCATTGAGAACATGAGTGATCCGACTCTTAAGGTGTTCAGTTGAGTGGCTCAGTGAGAATAACTAATAATATAACAAATAACACAACTTCACGAGTGCCAAACGGCAAATTGTCTAATTGCAGAGCCTGCAGAAGGAGGTGAATTCAGGAGACCACAGGGCTCAGTTCTAAGTTTGTAGAAAATCTCCTCAGGAGGCAACAGGACCTAAAAGAGGACTAAGGAACGGTGGTAAAAGTGTGGCAAGTAAGAAAACAAGACAGAAATACTGCCTGCATAGGAACCCAAGCCAAAGCTCTCTCTAAAGGTGGAGCTGGGGAGCAAAAGAAACCCCAACTATGAGGCTAATGCAGCCACCGAAAGTCTTGTCTCTCTGTAAGGTCAGAAATCCTAGGAGCCCAGAAAGTGAAGCCCTTGCTAGTTTAATTTGTAAGAATTAGATGTAAGGAAGAAATTGAAAGTCTCATATGATCTTGTAGGAGCATTCAAGCTTGAATTTGGGCCGAAAGCATGTTGTATTGAGTGTGGAGTTTTATACGCCTGTAAAAAGTAGCAGAAATGACGGCAGGAAACCTCACTTCCCACTGTGTCGTTAGGGAACTTTCACCTCTCCCAAAAGAATGGCCTTTTATTTACTGTTTGTCTCTTGCTCAGGCTAAAGCCTTCACCTGAGTGTGAACAGTATCAAGGACATGAAAACTTCCCGCGGAAAAAAGATCAGTCCTGAAGTTAATGCTGTCAGCAGGATAACCAGCAAGTTGTCTTCCCCAGATGTCCCAAATTTTAATGGGGTCACCTTGCAAGAGTTGCCTGTAGGATATTAGAGGTCCCCAAGTAACTGTTGGGGCATAAAAAATGTTATGTCCAGGAGTTGCATCACAGGCAGATGTTCCTTTGACAGATCATCCTTTGCTTAACTGTTCTTCCATGTATGTTTCCTGACATTCAGTGCATCAGTGGCAGCTCTGGGGAATAGGGGCTGTGTGGATGTTTGAAACAGATGAAAGTGAAGAGTGAGGGACCTACTTTTTATTCTGCAATAGCAGTGGGAAAGCCTGGAGTGCTGGGTATGTGAGGTCCATTTCTTGCCTTATTTACTCCCCTTGTCTGATACCTTGCTACTCCCCTCTCTCCTCTTCCTGCCCTACCTTCCATCACTCCTCAGCTTGGCAGATTTTGCTGCACTTAACTGATCCAATCCTGCTGAGAGGCTGAAGTCCACAGTGATACAAAGGCTGCACATCAAACTCCGTGCTTATGCTGACAGTTTGTAGTGTTTCTCCTCCCCTTTCCAGAGAGATGTAGGTTGTGAAAGAGAGCAAGTGACTGTGTGCAGTTACAGTTGAACAGTATTTTGTAAATATTTCCTGAAAGCTTGTGAAATTTCTCACACGTTCCTGATTTCCCTTGAAGTCTGCAGAGTAGGCATACAAAATATCACCCAGTCTAGCTCTGAGCTCAGGAGCATGTAAACAGCCTTCAGTTTTACAAGCTTTGTGTAGATGCCAAAGCCCGATGGCCAGTGGTGATATGTCGAGGCTTTTAAAAACAGGCCCGTACACAAACCAAATTTTTAGCTATATGCTTTCTTACAGCTTTTTAGCCTGGACACAGCTTTTCCCTTGAAAATGACATCATCTGAGTTAAGGTTTCCCATGAAATGGCTCTGGCATAATTATCCTTGCTCTGACGTTTCTGGTGAACCAACTCACTGGTTCTTTGGTGTGTTGAGAGATGCATCAATGGTTTACAAACGGGGTTTGTCGTAAATTTAACTCACTTAGGAAATGGAACGAGGCTTTAGCTTTGCTAAAGGTTTTTGGGTTTCAGCCTTGCTTAGTCGTACTGGAAGAGCTCTTTGACCCTGCCAGAGATTAGTTCTAGTACCAGCTATGAGATAGGCTTAACTAGTCCTTAAAAATAAGCGTGTTAAAGCTTTCTGCAAGGGATTCATTGTGGGAACGGAACACCGCAGGTCCTAATATTTTATGCTTATTGTGCTGTTCTAAAGTTAATTGTAGGGATTTGGTTATAAGCAGTGATGTAATTTAGACTTCTTTTCTACTGTTCTTCCAACTTTTGGAAAACTTAAAGATTATTGAATCTTTAAAGTTTTAAGTGTGCTTATTTTTAACCATAAAAATCAATATAACAGTCAGATTCATACTCAGTACCCAGTGATACAGGGAACGACTGTAATCCTGGATCACAGGTGATAAGGCCACATGGCAATAACACCATTCAGAGAGCAACAAAGCTCTTTCTATTTTCAAGGTCCATTTTCCCAGTCCCCTGATCAGAGTAAACCTGCATTTGATTATGTGAATGTCCTCATTTATAGTACCAAGTAGTATTTTTGCGTTATAAATGCAACCTACTGTGAAAAAACGCATTGTCCTAAATTGCAGTTGTGAGCAGTAGCAGTCTTGTGTTCTTCCTCTTTTGGATCCTGCCGTTTGAATCACAGAGCAGTCAGATTATTCTGGTAACAGACTCCATTCGGTAGGTTATTTTTTGCAGAACGACAAGTGACCAACCATACATAACATGATGAATGCTGGGAAGGCTGCAGCTTGAAGAGCAAAAAGGATAGATTGACCCATAGATGTGTTAGGTAACAGAGATAGAACTATATTCTTTTTCAGTTTAAAATAAATAGAAAACGTTATATGCACTAGGAAAAAACAACTTGGTTGAATGTGTTTAGCTGTAGATTAATAGTTTAGAGATAGTGGGGGAAGCACCGTTTTATACTTGAGACTAGCCTTGTTGTGTCACTTGGAAAATCATACTGGGTGAAACCCCACAGTGACAATTAATGATCCTGGTAACATTTCAGGTTATTTCTATTTCTGACTTGGTAGTGCAGAAACACGGATAGGGTTGCATTAGTTGTATCTTCCTTATACACCAAATCCATCCTAGACAATTTGAATGTCTTGTTTCCTTGGATATCCAGGATTGTTCTTTGTACAGGAACTGCTGTATCAGTTTTACAGTGTTTGGGAGTAGCAAATGAAATCTTACATGTTTTAGTTGCAAAATAAACGAATGCTTGAAATCTCTCATTTAAATGTTTGGAGTAGCATGAACCTCTTGTTTAAAGTGCAGCTAGGACACCAGCCTGCAAGCAGCCAGCATTGCAAATTGTTACCTGTCATATACTGAAAAAAAAATGCTTTACTGCAGAGCAGATGCTATCTCCACGCATAGAACCAGAACTAGGTAACATACCAGATATACAGGAAGGTCAGTTATTTGAGCATTAAAAGTTATCTTTCTCTGTGTGTGTGTCTAGCAGACACAGGGATAGATATGAAATTTCTTGACAGAGAAAATTTGCCAAGTGTTTTGGAAATTTGTAGTGTTAGGCTAAAGATCTGATTTCTGTTGTAACTATTGTGTTGCTTGTAAACAACCTGTAAACAGAGGATCAACAGTGGGATCCATCCACCACCACCATACTGAAGTCCTACCTCCATGTAATACAGTCATTGTTAGTCTTAAATGAAACAATGCGACAGGGACTGGCAGTGAAAACACATCAAAGATGTTCATCGAGCTGTTGAAGTTGGAAGCATGTTTTAATTATTTCAAATTTGAAGCAGTTTGTCTCTAACAAAAGTTTCTTGCTGCAGATCATCCTGTGGGGTCGAACTGAGAAATGCCTGAAGGAGACCACAGAGGAAATCAGGATGATGGGGACAGAATGCCATTATTTCATTTGTGATGTAGGAAACCGAGAGGAGGTCTATCGGCAAGCCAAAGCTGTGCGGGAGAAGGTTAGTGTGTGTGGAAACTGTGTATAGGCAGAATTTAGTAATTCCTCATCTTTGAGGAGGAAAAACATTGTATTTGGAAAAAAGAAAGGTAGCCCTCCAGATTGTGTCGTACAAAGTCCAGCTACCTCTTTTAAGTGATTCAGAAGATTTACACAGCCTGCCAGCAAGAATGCCAAAAGCTATTAAAATAAGGATGTATTCAGATATAGCAGTAACTGCTGATCTGTGAGGAGAGATATTCGTTATAACAAGTCGTGTGCTTTTTTGCAGGTGGGTGATATCACTATCCTAGTGAACAATGCTGCTGTGGTCCATGGTAAAAGCCTGATGGACAGCGATGACGATGCACTGCTCAAATCACAACATATAAACACCCTGGGACAGTTCTGGGTAAGATAAGCTCTCCTATCTCATGTATTCAGACTTGGGAATGAGTGACAGATAACAGCCAGTAAACACGTGGCTGCTACAAGGTCTTTCTAAATGATGCTTGGTAAAATCAGTCTGACATGGAAGCAGGAAACACAGTATGAGGGGCAAAGGCCAGAGGAAAGAAGTCTAAAAAAAAAATTAGTTTGACAGGTTCTCTCAAATGGATTTCAGTTACTTCTAAAATATCACATTAAAAGCTTCCAGTAGCACAGCATTCGAAGCTTTTGTATCCCCGTTCTGTGATTTCCAGCAAAATATCTGATGGCTTTTGAGAAAGCCTGAGGAGAGCTGTCTATACAGTGATGTGTATGGAGCATGAGAGGAGCATGAGACTGCCTTGCTTTGGGAAGGAAACTCATAAAATAGCTTCTTGTGATTTCGTCACTTCACTGAAGACTTTATCCTCTACAAGATGTTTTTAACGTACAAAACACTCTGTTTATGGCCTTTATCTGTGGGCACTGCTTACATCTGCTCTAGGAAAGATTCTGGATATTTTTTTCCTACATAAGCTTTGCCTGTTTAAAAGCTTACAGAGAATGCAAGGCAACAAGGCCCTCTCCCACTCCTTTCCTAACTTAACAGACAGTGCTGTTTAACTTGTCTCTTTGTCACCTTATTTTTTTCAATAACTAAGTATTGTTTTTGTTGTATCTCTGCTGAGCAAACTTTTTTTTTTTTCTTTTTTCTTTTTTCTCCTCTGTGTTGTTCTTCAGACCACCAAAGCATTCCTGCCAAGGATGCTGGAGTTGCAGAATGGACACATTGTTTGCTTGAACTCTGTCCTAGCCCTGTCAGCCATCCCTGGTGCCATTGACTATTGCACCTCCAAAGCCTCGTCCTTTGCCTTTATGGAGAGCCTGACCTTGGGGCTGCTAGACTGTCCTGGAGTGAATGCCACAACAGTCCTGCCCTTCCACACGAGCACAGAGATGTTTCAGGGCATGAGAATCAGGTCAGTCCAGGGGAACTAGAATAAAGCATCTCATTTTAAATGAATCATCAGAATACACTCCTAATTAATGCTTCATTTAGTTAAGAGAATTTGATGTCTCATTTGGCTGCCTGGGAACAGAGGGTCACTCTAGGCCACCTGGGACTCAACGGACTGGTTCCCTCAGTTTGCTGGCATATTCGTACAGCCTGCCTGTACTGTGTGAGACATTTGCTTCTACCGAGAAATCTGAAAGCTATTTTTCCCTGGGTGTATTTGGGCCATTTGCAGCCACTAGAGAGGGAGCGTAGGCAATCTGAAAATTGAGGACATTCAAAAAGGAGAAATCTACAAATTACTTGAGAAGAATTAACAGTACAAATTCCTTCTTTATCCACTGAAATACTCAATTCTTTCCCACTAAAGGGAATGAGATCCATTTACTGAAGTAAGGCTGTTACTACCTCCTTTTTACCTCTATCTAAGAGACCAAGCTAAATTAACAACAACAACAAAAAAAAAGGCTGACCAAATTAATCTTTTACAATTGACAAAATAACCTCTTAGTTTGTGCTCTCTTAGTCAAGGAAATATGCAGTGTCAAGCCACTGTAGGAGCCAGGAAAAGCCTTATGTTTGGTACCAAAAGCAAGGAGGGAAAATACTCGTCTTTCACCTGCCAAGAATTTGAACCAAGCTAAGAGTGGTAGAGAGGAAGAACACCAACACTGAAGAGACAGCATTTGGCATTGGTTTGCAGACAATTTAAGAAAGTCCCTGAGTCAAGGTCCTGAACACTCTCTGCCACTTCATCCTAAAGGCACCAACATGCACATTCCTTAACTATTTAGCTAACTCAGTAGTAGAGGTTGGAACAGGACTTCATACACTTCTCTGCTACTTCCAGCCTGCTTTGGGGGATGTCTGAATGCCAGTAGCCAATCAGTCAGTGAATTACAGGACTTGGACAGTGATATCTTAAAGAAGGAGTTTGGTTAACAAATAATTATTTTATTTTTTACTTTATTTATTCAGGTTCCCTAATCTTTTTCCTCCTCTCAAGCCAGAGACTGTGGCTAGGAGGACAGTAGAAGCCGTGCAGATGAATCAAGCCTTCCTGCTCCTTCCATGGACGATGCATGTTCTTGTCATCCTAAAAAGGTAAGTATTTCCCTTGCCCAGCAATAGCCTTGCTAGTTAGGCAAGACTGGCTTACAATCCTTGCTGTCCACCAAGGCAAACTTTCTGAGGCTCTTATGGCAGATTTTCTTCCTGTACCTGTTTCGTAAAGTACCCCCTTTATGAAATGAGTTTCACTCCCAAAATTCTGTTTCCTGAGGTCGGAACTGATATCTGGGAAATTTCTTAACAGCTAACATATGCATCGAGTTGATTTTGATTTAGTAAGCCACTCTTTGGACTCTGTGCTTTGTATTGTAAAGGATTTCTGTCCAATAAAGTATGTATATCACAGCTGTATTTAGAGAACATTGTTAAAGCCGTGAAACTGTCAAAAATATTTTTCTATATGATTAGGAAAGGAATTTTAAAGTGCCTAAGGAAAAAAAGTCATAACTTCGTATCCCGATACAACTGAATACAAAAGACATTTAAAAACGTGCTTCCATGCAAGTTTGCACCAAAGTCTTTGCAAAACCTGTTTTGGTCAGGAACTGAAACAAGACATTGAGATTTCTGTCAAAAATAAATACTGCACGCTGAACAAGAAAAACATATGTACATATTTACACCTCCTCGTTTTGGAATAGACTAAAAGGTTTGTCTGATCTGCTTATTTTCTTTCTGTTTCTCCTGCAGCATTCTCCCTCAGGCAGCACTTGAAGAAATCCACAAGTTTTCTGGAAGCTACACCTGCATGAACACTTTTAAAGGCCGAACATAGACTTGGTGGTGGAAGGACTGTTCTTCAGTGAAACCAACACAAGCATGAAAATCCTGACAAGACTGTGAATCAGCAGTCTTGGCTTTTAGCCTGTTCATGTGACTTGCGCTGCTTTGAGGCAACACATTTCTTGCAGGTCATATCCATAGTAACATGACCTTTGCACAGGATTGAATGACTAGACTATGGACCCTTGGAAAGAAAAAACAAAAGCGTGAAATGTTTATATGATGTTTAATTCTTTAGAGTTCAATTGTTAAATCTACTTATAGGTTTAAGATGTAATTTTTGTTTTAAAGTGTCTGTAAGCTGTCTCAGCTGAGAGGCAGCACATCACACCCCAGACTTTATACGTTCTCTTCAGAGGAACTGCAATTGCAAATTGATTATGATTTCATTTCAGCTTTTTGAATGGGAAACTTAAAAAATAGTTTGAAGAACTACAAGTTATAGACATTTAATGGAAGCTTCCTTCCGTTCCTTCACTTTACGTTGATCAAGCTCCTGTCAAGGAAGGAGCAAGCTGTGGAGCAAACTGCTGTTTTCTTTGTTAAAGGCCACCCAGATCTTCTCTCAGAAGGACTGTTCTGTGTCCAGGAAACCTGTCTTACTGCACCTGTGAAGGCTGGAGAGGGATGCTCAGTCAGGAGAGCATACAGTTTGAATAGTGGAAGATTCCATCAATGAGCTCATATATGAAATTTAATTGTCTTTCTGATTATTTTTGTTCACTTATGATGAAAATATATCTATTTTTAGCATTAATCCCAGATTGCCACGCATGTAGGCAGCATCAGATTGGGAAGGAACTAAATCTAGAACTACAGCTAGAGCCTGCCTGTACAAACACAAATTCACTGACAATCCATAGAGAGTAAAATCCATTGTATCAATCTGCACAATGAAATAAGTGGAATAATTCTCTGAAAATAGAAGAGACAGTACTGTAGTGCTCATGAAATGTGAAGTTTGGAAGCACAGTTAGCAAAGATCTGATTAAATGCACGTTGAATTCAACTGGGAATATACCCATTGTTTTTAGGGACATTGAATCGGGCACTGATCAGTCAAAAGTGATAATCAGCCGAAAGTGATAACTATTGCTTGGACTGAAATGCCAGAAGCAGCTAGACATTATTTATTTTTGTAATGATATACTCTCTTTGACAGCCCAGTAAGAGCAACACTGCATTCCTGTGCCAGATGCAGCGTGCAACACTAGGCACAGTGTTGTAGTCGACACAAATCGGATCACTACTAAAAGAGGTATTAATGTCATTGCAATCCAGGAACGTAGCAAGCGGGACTGGAGAACACCTGAATGAAGCGTCTGAAGGAAAGCCACATGGTTAAAGTACAGGAGTAAAGTTAGCACTCCTGTCTTGAATTCTAACCTTTTTTCAGATGCCCTGTGGGACCCGGGGCAAGCTGATAATCTCAAGGTGCACCTTGACCTGCAAAACAGATATTTCTAGTGTTCCCCTACCTCAAAAGTTACAAGTCTTACTACCTTCATGTTTGTCAAATGCTCAACAAATTCAAATGGAACATGCTATAGAAAGGTTTTATGCAAAAATTTAGAGAAGGAAAAAAAAAAAAAAAAAAAAAGGAAAGAAAAAGGGAAAAAAATACCTCAAAGGTTGCAGTCTATAATTTCTTACAGAGATCAGAGTTCCAGCAGAAAAGCTGTGAGCCACATTCGAGATGTTTCTTTGGCTCTGCCCTGTAGAATGGAGATCAACTACTTAGAAGCAATGATGTGAATGTTAAAATCTGAAGGCCTGATCCTTACTGCAAATCAGTAGACGTATCTCTTCTTGAGCAGTTCAAGAAGAAGATACTGCAAAAAGTGTCACTGATGCAAGCCCCTTTGCCTGCACAGGTACTTTGAGGAGTTCTCTCTAGGTCAGTGCTTTCCTTCCGAGTGCAGAACATACAGGCTGTAGCACTGTGCCAGCTTTGACACGGTTTCTTACAATGGAGTTTTGTTTTGAATTCCTAGATGTCTGAGGCTCTCTGGAGAAGATGAAACTTTGATCTCTGTGATTTTGATGCCCACCCTAATAGATGCTTTCAACTTCACTTTTTTTGTCAGTTTTGGGGAGGAAACCTAATTCATTGAAAACACAGCTGCAATGAGGGGAGAACTCTTCCAGGATCTGCCAGGAATACAAAGGTACTACACTTAACCAAGAGACATGGGAAAGGAAAGGATGATTCCTCACCTTACGCATTGTCATCCTTTCTATTTTCTCATTGACCACAGTCAGGAATGCCAGGCTTGGAGATCTGAGAGCAAACAGAACTGGTGAAAGAGGACACCTCACAGTGTCCTCCTTAAATCAAACCTTTATGTTGAGACCCTATTCATTAATGACATGCTAATGCAAAAGTGAGGTTAAAAACTAGCACACACATTTAAATGCATTCTCCACTCATCTCCAAATCCTGTCCCTTACATGCATCTGCTCTTTTTCTGCACTGCACAAAAGATGTTCCCTATCTACAGAGGTTGTTTCACATGCTAAGTGCTGTTGATTTCTTTCTAATGAATATAAACAAGTCAGAATGTAGCAGAGACTCATCGTCTCACTCCTCTCATACACACACACATGCACACTTCCCTCTCTTTCCCTCAGGGTCTCTGAGCGGACAGCAGGTCAAATAGCAGTCACAGTGGGGGAGAGGTATGCAGCAAACAGAAAATAATGAGGAAAACATTGACTTTGCTTTTCAGATAGTAAGGAAGAGTTGGGTAAGAGAGTTTCTTCACTTGTGAATGTTGCGAGATAGAATGCTCTACATACAGTGAGGTACTTGCAAGTCTGGATGAATACATATGAAGAGGGTTTTTTTGCTTTTTAAAAGAAAGCCTCTGGAATGCCTGCTGAGGTCTGCTGTCCCTTTGCACATAAGGTTGGTATTGGGTAATTTTGAAGTGCTGCAAATGTGGACAAGCTTTGTAGAAGCCTAAGGCCTTCTCAAAGGCATTTCCGCCCTTTGACTTATTTTAATTTTGGTTTTCCCTGCTCTCTCCACTGCCTCCTGCTTTCCACTCCACTAAACTATTTTTTTTTCCTTCTGTATTCCTGTGTCATTACTGCACTTTTCAGTGCCACCATCTTGAAGCCAGATGTCATACAAAGGGTCTGGACTAAATCTAAATCAGGGTATGTATTTATTATCCAGCTGGAGGAATCAAGGTGAAGCTGTAGGAGCAGGTCACAGAGGTTTCATATGAAATTAGGTAAGTTCTTCAGGTTTTACTTGCTCCAATCTATGAATTAAAAGGCCCTTACTGTAGCTAATATACAGGAGATTGCTGCTGTTTTAAAATTGGAATGATGATAAAGAAACGTTAGCCATTGTGGGACATGCATTGTCCTGACATAAAAAAGACCCCTTATTTAAATGAAAAGACCCTGTATTTAAATTTTAAATATTTTCAGTTCCAGGTGGTTTCAGAATCTGGTGTTTGTACCAAGGAATTTTCATTATTAGCAAGCCAGGGTAGGGAGAGAGAGGGAAAGGCTGGAAGGAGTCATTTGTAAGTAAATCTGATTTTTATTGATTTTGTATTTATTTTTTTATTATTATTATTAAAAAAAATAATCTCATCGCTTCATGCAACCTTGGTAAACTTTAAAAAGATCCTTCCTGCTGTATGGTATATTTTAGGAGGATGAAGGAAAAAGGAGTGAGCCCTGAAAGTGGGAACTAAACCCTACCTACCCATGCACTGTTTTATTGAGGTTAAAAAGTGACAGAGTCCATCACAATAATTCTTCTAGAATCACAGAAAGTGCCTGGGCAAGTGATTCTACTGTTTGCAAAGAGAAACTTGTTGTACTTTTATGTAATGTGTTAATTAGTGTGGGTGGATATGACCAGATCTAGTCTTGCAAGCCTTTCAGACAACTCCCTGAACACTCCCACCTTGAGATATTAACAGATAGCATTACACTTGCCAAATCTCATAAAAGCCCACTAACAGACTTAATGCAGGCACAGTGTAAGTGGGTGCATTTATTTCAAAGAGAACAAACATCTGCTTGTAGCAGACGTGAATTCGGCCTAGTGTTTTCCTCTAGCTGACATTCGACTGCTGAGAAAAGAATACAGGGTGACCTTGGATCGTCTATTTTGCTTTTATTTCTTGATGTGTCTTTATTAAATTAAATCTGGGTGATGGCCACTTTTTTGACAGCCCTTGTTTGTAAGTTTTTGGGGTAAAGCAAGCTTATGTCAAATGCATTTTACACATTTTTCACCAAACAAACAACAGCTCTGAGAACCAGAGCTGCATTGTCTTTGCACCTCCCTGGTGCTGAGATCCTCGGTCTTGTGTTGTTTCTCAGCCTGCTGGAGCTCGGAAACTGAGCAAACCCCGTCAGTCACAAGCAGCAGTTGCAGTCAGCAGTAAACAGAATGCTCTTTGTTGGAGTGCTTTTCTGAAAGAGGCTTGTGAATAGTAGCAGGCACCTCTCACACACTTTGGCAACTCGGAGAAAGGCAAGAAGAAAACCTGAACTTTACCTTGTCCCCTGCTGCTCATTCTCTTTATCCAGCGTGTCCCACAGGAAGCTGGCAATTCAGTCACCTCAGCGACCAATAAACTGTCTTCCTACCCTTTATTCTACTGAGATCGCACCAATACCTTACTTCAATACCTTCACAGAGCTGACAGTTTCAACAGAAACAACCCTGTCTGTATTCTAGAGAAGAGTCAGATCGGCAAGGTAATGTCTTGGAGAGACCAGGCATGGTCTGGGGAGGCTCAAGTACCCCAGTCTGGGGCTGGAGATGGAACACACACAGCACAACTTTGCTGTTGCCAGTTAGATAGAGAGTTCTCCCTGCTCCTGTCTTCTTTTCTTTAAACATACACCCTCTTTTGTTTCTGTAACAGATCCCTCAAGCCCTCAAGGCTTTAGCAGAAATACACAGATCTAGCCTTTGTGGACTGGATACAACTGAAAAGAATAGACCTCTGAGGAGACGATTTATAGCTTCACACCTTCCCAAAGAGACCAGGCTTATGAGTTCCTTATGTTAGCATTTGCCCCATATCTGCGTTTAAAGTAAGGAGATTGGGCTAGCACTGTCTTAAGTAGCAGGAATTCTCAGAGCCCATTCCTGTTCTTCTGAAGAGAAGTCTGAGCAGAAACATAACGAGATATTACACATATGTTCACCTTTGCTATGGGTGTCACGTCATATTAACATTAAAAAAAATGAGGCACATCTATATGCTGACTGTTTTCTACAAATCTACAGAACAGTTCCTCCTTAAGTGAGGGAATGAAGCACTCTAATTACAGCTGAGAGTGACCAAGTGCAAGTACATGAGAAAACAAAACAGAGGATAGATACAATCTTAGGGGGAGTGTGGTGGCCCTAAACAGCCAGAGGCAAGACTCCACCTTATATTCCTGAAGTTGTATCATAATAGGGGCATTGTGATTTCCAACAAATACAAAGTCTATAAAAAGAGTTTGTTACTGCTGTTTATTCCCGTGGGTCACCATGCCCTAAAAAGCAGTCTGTTAACTTTGTATCTTGCTGGCTCAGAACACTCCAAATACTCCAGTTATGGTTTGCTGTCTCTTGTTTATTTTTATTTTTATTTTTTTCTGAGGAAGGCAAAGAAACCCATATATGTAAAAACAAGGAAGAATAATTTTTGACTCACTACTCACTTTTTCTTAGCCAGCTGCAGTCATCTATCATGCCTAAGTATTAGGACATGTGGTTCTTTGGGTTGCATAGGAATCATGCTAACCTAGTAGTACTAGGTAGATGTGGCTCACTTCCTTTTCTTCTTCTTTCTAATTCTTTTTCTTCTTCTTCTTCTTCTTTTTTTTTTTTTTCCTTATGTAAAATCATTATGTTATATGAATTTTATTTATCTGAAAGAGCTGTCTCTGTATTGTGCAGGCTTCTCACAGAGAGGCATCCTTGGTAATGAAATTTCCTTGTGTTAATCCAATACTAATGAAAAGAATGCAAAAGTGAAAAGTTACTTCTGAGATTTTCCCCAAGCATCTTCTCAAGCAATGTAGAATTAATGTAGATGAACAGTATTTGAACATCATTGACCTAAATCTAGAAATCTTAGAAACCTGCTGGCTTTGTATGGAAATGACCCTTCCTAAATTTACTTCTTATGTGTCTCCAAAGCAGTTCACCACTGAGATTTGACCCCTGACCAGTTCCGTCCCTGGAATCACCATTTGCAAACATTGAGCATTGTGAACACATTAACTTAAACTCTTCTTCCCTACTTGGCACTTTGAAGCATAGCCCCCAACTGCTGCTTCTGCTCTGGGCACTGCTACAGAGTGCTCCCAGGTACTGCCCCAGCACATTCCAATATTAACATTAGGTATGAGAAAAGGAGGCAATTCATTGCTATCTTTGCCAGGAAAGTCAACTATTTAGTGCCTTTATGCAGAGAGAGGACAGAAATAACACAGAGGTGATATGATTTCAGGAATATTTGGCTGTATGGAAAATGCTGTCATATGGAATAAAGGTTTATAATAATATGGGCTCATCTCAGAAGAATGTTAACAGAAGATGGAAAAGGTTGTAATGGAAAACAAGTGAGATCAGAAAACACAATTCCTCTTCCTGGAGCCTGCTGGGAATGCTGATTTCATGCAGACATGCTATAGTCAAGTCAGTTCACAAGACTTGCATTGTCATTATACCCCCTGCAACTTTGCCCATTACAAGTTTACTGGAGGTGACAAGCTTATTGTCTCTGCTCTCTCAGCTGTTGAGTGTAGATTTTTTTTTTTAATATCCATCCATCGGAGACTAAAGCAATTATTGGGTTTAGTGTCAGCCT
The DNA here is from genome assembly GCF_011077185.1 of Oxyura jamaicensis. Taxonomy (NCBI): domain Eukaryota; kingdom Metazoa; phylum Chordata; class Aves; order Anseriformes; family Anatidae; genus Oxyura; species Oxyura jamaicensis. Next base: position 5,861,116 of record NC_048913.1, on the reverse strand, counting down.
GAGATAATGGAGGAGACTTTTTCAGGTACCAGAAAGAAAAGTCACAGCATCTCCCAGCTGATTTCTTAAGGTGTCAGGTGACATTTATCATTGTGAATAATAAAGTAGGAAAAGTGTGACTAAAATCAGCAATAGGATTAAACACAATCATAAATCAATTTGTCAGCTATTGCTTGGTGCTTGGCTTTTTTTTTTTTTTTTTTTTTTTTTCTTTTTTTTTTCTTCTTTTTTTTCCCCAGCAATAGAATACCTTGTGGTATCTTCTGGACTGTCACCAGGGCTCCAAAGTAATAGGGAATACTTGTAGAGCTGGACAATAATTTATTACCATTCTCAGGACTATGCTAAAAAGAGTAGTGAGATTGGCACCAGCAAGCAATATTGTATGTGCTTTAGTAGCTGAAGAGTCTGAAACTTTCAATATTCTAATGTTCTTGACTATTCAGTATTAGCTATCTGACATGTTTCTCGAATGCAAAAAAGCACATCTTCACCCACATCAATTATTATCATACTTTTGAAGCAAACATGTTTAGTTTCTCTGTTGTCCAATTGGCGTAAGTGAGGTTTAACAAGCATGTTAATTAAATGAAATATAGGCTTGAATTTTTTTCAGGAGGAATTTGATAATGACACAAACAACTATTAAAAAAAAAAAAAAAAGTCGTGCAAACAGCTATGTTTAATCTTTCAGTAGAATGACTGCTTTGGTTCTATCATTAGAGTTACAGCATTTAGCCTTCTGACCTCATTTTGATTAGTTTTAAACATACAGAGTCAATGCATCATCATTCACTCCAGTTTTAAAAAAAAATTTCCTTATACATATCTTCTCCATTCAAACAAGTTAAAGAATTACAAGTTTTCTCATGTAAAAATTATAATTTAATTTTTAACTCAGGCAAGTACTCCACACAACTCTCATGCCCTACATCAATTAAAAGAAAAGAAAAAAAAAAAAAAAAAAAAAGTCATGTTTCCTATGAGGCAATCTGGTAGCTTGCAATTTTCAGTACTTCTGCTTGAAAACCTCTTAATCTTTCAGCCAGATTTGTCATGACTTCTAATCTTGCACAACAGAGGAATTTATATTCTATGTTTCTTCAGTGATATTCTTGCAAATAACCACTCAGAGAAGACATTCTTTTGAATGAGCCATAGAAGCCATGCCGAGTTTACTTTAGTTGGGATCGATTTTTGCTGATCCCTTCATTTTTCATCATTCCATCTATCTCTTCCAAATTTTCCTGTTGGGGAGGCCTGTGTTTTGAGAGTTCCTGAGCCAGAATGCTGTGCATGCAGATTATTCATCTCCTCGCCTTCCCTTCAGGCAGTCTCTCACCTGTTCGTGCCTGTGTCCACACCTTCTCATACATTAACATTGCAAACTGCCCTAAATATCTTTGAGATTAGCTTCCTTTAAAGCATGAAATGTACCAAAAGCCCACAGAGCTTGCATTATGCTTGCCTAACAAGTTTACAAGTGCATATTCTTTTTAAGGTCTTCATGATTTGAATTTGAACTGGGAGGGACTGTTAGGTACTGATTGGCCTGAAATCATAGTTAAAAGGGGAATTGTAAACTAAAAGTCAAGTATCAGCATTGAAGGAAGGCAAATTTGCTAAAACGCACAATACAGGTGCAAAAAGTGCAGAGTGCTAACACAGATTTAGGTGCAATGTTCTCATTTCTTGGGACAAAGAATTGAAATTTGGATCTAGTGGCTCTTAATAGATCGGTAACGATGAAGCAGAAAATACACAATTAAGCACACAAACACCTTCCATCTGTCTGAATGCTGGAGATATAGTGCAAGCCCTGAACTGCAGGATACCCAGCACTGCTGTTTGATTCCTTCTATTAATTTACAAATCAGAAATATTAACATAGATTGGATCTAATGATACCTAAAAGTGTCCTCGTGCAGCATGAAGTACAGATCATGGTGGATCTGCTTTAAGGGTAATAGCTCATATTCTAGTGGTTTTCCTTACAGCTAGCAGTACTTTTTGGCAAATCTTGCTGTAAAATTAGCCTGCTTTCTTTTAATGGATTATTTTTAAACAGACTTCTTTCAAAATTTAATTCATCAAATAGTTTAAATACACAGTGGTTCTCAGCCAATAATTTGCTTGAATGTATTCACCATAACTACCACTTTGAGCATTTGCCATTCATTAATGTGTAGTTTTCCTGTGGAACTGGCCATCCAAATCTCACGGTGGCTTTACTTTCCCCTGGCTGGATGACTTCCAATCCCACAGAAAGCTTTGTAGGGGCTCCAATATGTCTGATGATGACTGTAAGATGGCTTCTGGCAACAATATTAATGCAAATGCATATTTGAATTCACTCTCATGACATATTCCAATCTTGTGATCAAAAACGTTCTTACAGAAATCTTCAAGGGAAAAAAAAATCTTGGGATACTGTCAAAACTTGTCAAAAATTTGCCTTTACTTATAGCAGCAAATGTTCACAGTCGGACTTTGATTCTTTCACAGGATTCACCTCTTTCTTAGCCTCAGACAGTAAGGAAAAAAAAAAAAAAAAAAAAAAAAAAAAAAAAACTTAATATCTTGATATTGGAAAAAAGCTTACTGTTATGGACATGATCTCCTAACATCAGGGCATGGCATATTTTCATATGAAGGGAAATAGCTTTATGATTCTTTGGGATTTGTTTTGCAGCATACTTGCTCCTAGTTCATTTCATAAAACCATAAGTGGAATAAAGTTATACTGGCACTTAAATTGAGAAAGTGAACAATGTAGGAAAAGAGCAGACTATCCAAATGCACTGAGAACACAGGTGCATTAGTAGAAAGATTGTGCTTGCTGCTGAGCATAATTCAATTCACCTGATGTTTATACTCCATCTTTGCTCAGAATTTTGAATATAGATTTGAAACTCTTATATCAAAACCCCAAGTACCATATTTGACACACATAGCACTTTGCAAACCTTGCTCTACCAGGGCATTTCAGTTTCTATTGTATACGTAGGGCAAAGGAGAAACAGCAAACTATACGGTCTTGCCTGATGTCACAGAAGGAGGCAGTATATAATTGCAGTGGTGGTATAACCCCTAGGGTCACGCCACAGCCTCTGCATGACAGCAGCCTAGGTCATATGTTGCTGGCATCCAGCTCAGAGGCAAGTGCTGCCACTGCGAAGTGCCACATTTGGGAAGTATCGCAAAATGTAGCATTTGCCCATGAATTTTTGCTTACTTCATTACCTACCTCTGTATAGGCAAACCCTAGTGGCAAATTTGTAATAGGGGTTTCATACTTGTACTTCACCCTTTAGATTAGAGTACAGATTCCTCTTAATGTCATAATTACAACATCTCCATGCCTTACACCAGCACCACAAACCCAGGCTGGATATGCCGGCCCTCTGGCCTGCCTGCCGCAGCGCGACACCGCGCATGGGGGACAAGGGGCAGGCGCCTGCTGTGCTGGCCTGGCCTGGCAATGCAAAGGCTCTGAGGATTTAAGCACAGAAATGGTTGCTTGGGGCACTCACCAGATTTTTTTTTTTTTTTTCCTTGAACTTTTTAGCAAACGTAGCCTTTGTTTGCATTTTTCTGTGGTATGTGTTTACTGTTCATTTGCGCTGCACATGCTGTGAGAAATTAAGCCATTATGTTGGTATTTTTTCCCTTTCTCCTGCTTTCATTCTTTTACAACCCCTTCAAAATCCTTACAATTCCTTTCATTATTTGATGTTAACAGGACAAAAGAAATAAATACTTGAAAGAAGATACAAGCTGTGTTTCTGTTTTACTTTGGAGCTGCTGTGGTAACTGAATACCAGTCTGCAAGGTCAAAAAAAAAAAGGTGGTGGGGGGGGGAGAAGCCAGAAAACCTCAGCGCTCAAACCACAGGTTGCGTTGCCTATTGTAAAGCAATTTTCAGCCCACATGCCTAAAGAGCCTAACAGTTGCTCTGTAAATCTCCGAGTGTTTCATATAGTTTCCTTGTCATGCGGCCATTAAGTTTTATAACCTTTATATTTCAAGTGAAACAATGAACGTGAATTCCTTCTAAAATGTCCTAATAGGTTCCACATGGCAGCAATTTTTTAATATTTGGGTTGCTCGGTAGGTAGCACGCCCGCCTGCGGGACAGCCGGGCTCGGCCCCGCCGGGGAGCAGCTCCCGCGGGGGCCTGGCCGCCGGCCTCGCCTCAGCGCCCTGAGGGGGCCGCGCGTGCTCCCTTCCCGCCGCCGGCGGGACCGTTAACGGCCGGTCGGAGCCGTTGTGGGGGTGGGCTCGAGGTGAACGGAGTTTATTTATTTACTTATTTATTTATTGGGGCAGCAAAAGAAAACGAAATGTAAGAAAACGCCTCAAAACAACGGTGAGAAAGCGTTTGTGCGCCCTGGCTGCGGGAGGCAGCCCGGCGGCCATGTTGAGGGCCGTGGCGGGCCCTGTGTGTGTCGTCTGTAAGGTAAAAGCTGCTTTCCTAAACTTTCTCTAAGTTTGCGAATGCTGGAGTTTAGGGAATAGGCCAGAAATTATTAAAATAATCGCATCAGCTTTTCTTTTTTTATTATTTTTTAATATATATATATATATATTAATGGAGTGATTCTTAAACCAGAAGTTGTAAACCATTGCGCTGCATTTCTGTTCCTCTTGCCCTTAGTTTTCCTGTGCTGGTATAATTCACACAAATTCTTTTACACAAAAAATAATTATTTTGCCTCTCTGTGTGGTGAATGGAAGGAGCCTGGAACTAGGATGCTTGAATTCTATGACTGATTTTCTGTGTCGGTCTGTACAGCTGCTGTATCCATCCCGTTCCCTTTTACATGGCTGTGAATAGATTCAGCAGTTTGGAAGAGTTTGTTAAAATCTCTCCTGAAGGCTTTGAAAGTTTGCACAAAGAACTGCTGATATGGACAATTGCAACAGTTGTCTGTTATTTTAATGGTGAGATTATCCTGATGCAGTGGTACCTGTGCAGGTTCGACTGTTGAGAATTACAGATACTGGGTGAGTTATGCAACGTGAGCTGAGAGTTTGGTGTGTATCCTCTGATTTTTTTTTTTTTTTCTAATGCAGTTGTTTGAAGTTTGATGTCTTCCTGACAACCTTGTTTGGCTCTTCATAGCAATTTTCATGCCCTGAAAATATGCAGGGGTTAGGTGGGGGATGCTGGATCATGTTCTTTGATAAGGGCCTGGGATTCCTTTAATAACAAGGACTCTTTGTTGCAGACTGATCTTGTGCTACCTCAGTGTGGGAGTAGTGAAGTTTGAAATGGATGGTGTCACCAAATTGGTGACCACATCAGAACTAATCCCGTCTGCACTGTTTACAGACAAATTAAGCTATGTGTCAAAGCAAGGTTATTTGGTGATCCTGAGAAGCCATTTTAATATTATTCTTAAACCACGAGGAATTTCCACTTACTGTAAAGCTGTCAGGCGGTTCCCCCGCCCCCCCATCAGTGGAACATCAGCCTTGTTCCCTGCATGTACAGTGATACCGTAACGGTATTTTGGGATGCTGAGATGATACATGTCAATAATAATATGCTGCTTGTGAGAGTTTCTGCTGATGTATTAAAAGCTTAGGTGTATCAAAGCTGTGGAACAGCTATACAGTCCTTTGTCAGGTCAAAGAGTATAATGAAATTAAGGTTTACAGGAAACTATTATCAGTTAGCAGAGTTAATTAGCCGAGTCTAGACACATCCTAACTCACCATCTCATAGAGTCAGAGAGTGCCAGCAGGTGGATATAAAAACATGTTGATTCGTAAAGTCCAAGATTAAACATGAGAGTGCTAGCTGCTTGGCAGAGCAGTAAAAGCACGGCAGGGTTGGGTTGTGTGCTGTTTTCCAATGGTGTATCCAGTCACTGAGAAGGCCATCAAATACATTTTCTATTGTGCCAGAGAGTGTTGGTAGCAGTCCCAAGCACAGCAGGAAAATAATGAAAGTCTGTCAAAAACGTACGTTCTTGGGCAGATTTTCCAGTGGCCTGCATCACCTGGCTCGGAGCTCTGATGTGTGTAATCAAGAGGTGACGCTGAAAGTGCTTTCTGGGAGGTGAGGCTGTGCTCTGCTGCTGCCCATGCAGTGGGGTGACTGCAGGGTGCTCTTGGGGCACCTCTGGGAGCAGGGGAGGACGTGTGGGAGAGCTGCAGGCACTGGCAGTGGTCAGTCTGCGGAGATGGACAAAGCCTTTTGCATAGTGCACTGCAGGAGTAGCTTATGGATTGCATAAAGGCCCATGGGATCAGGGAATCCTTTCCTCCCAAAGGGCAGTGGTAACATGGCTTACTGTCCCAGCCTTTCCGTCGATGACTTCGTGGGATTTAAGGGGAGAAAACCATCAAGGGTCTTCCCGCTTATTCCGTGTGTTATCGCAGTTAATGGTCTGCCTTTTGCAATATTTTGTCTGTTATGTTCCTTTCTGAGGATCTCTCTCGAGCTGCAGAAAGGAGGCAATGGACATACTGGGCGAACTGATACCTTGGAGATGGGTACAACTAGTAGGAGCGGTGTGCCAGTCCCACTGCAAGGTCTGCCAGCATGGATCGGGGCCGTTTTAGGCTGCCAACTTTTCAGGCAGCGCCACGTCTCTGGAAGAGCATTATGGTGCAGAGCGGGGGTGTGCGGGCTGGGTGCCATCCAGCCTTGGGAAAAGTGATAAACTTGGACACAGTATCAGGCAAATGTTGCTGACTGTGGAACTGATATTTTTGCTCCTGAGGACGAGGCCTGTTGGAGTTCTGAGCATAAATAATTATTATCTCTCCAGTGCAAAGGCTTTGTGCTTGGCCCTCCGTCCCAGCCCCCGCTCCATTCAGCAGGGTCAGGGAGAAGGGGATAAGGGGCGGTGTCTTTGGCTGACATGAGCCCGCTGGGGAGGGATGAGAGGAAGGGGGTCTTGGGGGCTGGGTTCAGAGCAAGGTTAGCCAAATATCGGATAAATTAAGCAAGAGAAACAGACAGCTCAGCTTGCAGTGAACTTTTCACCCAGCTAACCTGTTCCTCACCCTGCATTGCACAGGTGGAGTACAACTCGAGTAGAGCACAACCCTGGCTTTCCCTGCCTCCTCTTTTTGCTGTAGTGCAAGGCATGGCCAAGGGGAGAGCAGGAATGGAAAGGAGTTTGATCTGCTGTTTGGAGTCCAGAAAGTATTAGAGGTCTAATTGCTGTCTTAAGAGCACTGAAGTTTAGGCCACTAATTGCAGTGGGGTTAGCGTTTGTTCCAGTATGGAAACAGGACCAATAATTTCTGATCATAGAGAACTGGGAAGAAATTCCATGCTGGAGAGGGCAGGGAACAAATAGCGTCTAAACAGGAATGATTAGAGTTTCTTTGTGGGAAGATGCAAGACTGGTGGGAATTCAGGGAATTCTGATGTTTATATTTCTCTGACTTTTCTTCTGCATTTGCAGTGCAAGTAAATACAAATAATTGCTGACAGATGTTGTAAAAACATAGCATTATGCTAACCGTTAAGCTTAATTTTGTTCTCAGTTACTAATATATATTGTAAGCTGTACATGGTCTAGTTTGGCTCTTACATCACCTATATGTAAATCACGGGCTTTGCTCCAGAGATACAGAACCAAGAGCAGAATTTGGTTTGTTGACCTTTTCCAAAATACCTACTGCTTCTTCTCCCCTCTCCAAACAAAGCTCCAAGCAAGTTAAAGTTAATAGGGTGGCAAGTTCTTTGGAAAGTAATTCTGGTAGAGCACTTAAACCCTCATTCTCTAGGTTAAAATCAATGTTCTGAAATGAGAACTTTGAGTTCTCTGCTCTTCCTATTCACTCATTGTAGGCAAGGAAGGTCTGAAACCAATAGAAGCTGCCTGTTGCACAGTATTTCCAGTCCTGTATTTTTTTCCTGTGTTTGTGTGCATAAATTCTGTAAAAGAGGCTTTAAGACACTTTTACCGGTAGTGAAGCTTCAGAGGGTAAATGCCAGGAGCTCTGTGTCTAAAATGGAAAGATCATTGTATAAACCTAGAGATAAGCGCTGACTTCAGGGAGCTGCGAGCCTTCCTGGATCAGTGTTTTCAGCTTTGCCTCCTGCTCTGCTCAGTGCAGAATGATGGTTTCCCTCCCCCATTTTGGATCTGGGAAGGAGGTCAAGTTTTTCTCGCACTACATGCACATTTCGGTTCACATACAGCTCCTCAGCCACTGCCAGGTTTACATTAGGTGATTGGCTGCAAAGTAGTACTGACAGCATCTCCCTTGGTATCCAGAATTCCTGGGTGTTGAGGAAGGACAGGAGCTCAGCCTGACGTTACCGCGTTGTCCAGATGTGTGTTCAGGCCAGCCCAGCACTGCAGCAGAGCGGGGAGCTGTGGGCTGCAGCTACCCCGGTGGTGGCTCCAGAACTGGGGGGAAGGATTCACCAAAGTGGGAGCTGGAATGGCCATGCCTGCTGTAGAGATTACCATTAGTCTTTCCAGTTCACTCTTGCCTCTCGTGCCAGAGTACAAGAATGTCATTTTGCTTTTTTAATGTTTCAGCATTTTGCCCAGCAGGTGAGAAAGAAATGCAGAATGGATGTGGAAGCTCGGTATTTCTCCTGACAGAGATGGATGTGGTGCTGTAAGAGTACGAACTGTAGTGAGGTTGCACTTGGGTTCCTGAGCCTGCCTGTTGCATCAGCCTGTTGCTGATGCTACTAGCTTTTTATCAAATGTTTTTTCTCCTTGTGCAGTTGTTTAAAAAATAAAAAGTGGTTGAAATCTGCGTAAGGCAGCACTGCTCTCTGCTGCCCCTTCCCCTGCAATGACAGGAACATTTTTCTACGTTTGGTGAACCCTATCCCAGAATGGATTCTGTTCAAACTCACTTTCTGTTTGCGTGTTGTGGGCCTTTAGTTTGTTGTTCTGATTTTATTTTGTTCTCTTGGGATGGCTCTGGCTGACTAATTTTGCAGACTGTTGTTTTTCAAATGCAAGTGCCACCAATGGGGCAAGGACAAGTTCAGCGGCCACCAGATAAGCAAGACCACTCTTTTTCCATCAGTTTGAAGAGATTCAGCAGAGCTCTAAGTAACACCATGATCTTCCTAAAGACAAATTTGCCTGTCTGATCTGCCAGTTAGAGTGTATGTGCGCCATAAAACGCACTCCCTTTTAGACATGTTGGTGAAGTTTCCCAGACCTGTTTGGCCATTCACCTTATGGCTTGAAACCCTCGTGTCAGGGGAGGCTTGTTCCTTCTACTGTATTTTTTTTTTACTGCCCCTTGAGTGACATCATTCAAATGGTGAGTCTCTGAGAGATGATTCATACCAAAAAAAGATCTAATAATTGTTACCAGTTATTCAAATCAGTGTTACTGATTTCCCGCATCCTCCCACTGGTCCCTTGAGCTCCCCCACCCACTCATTTTTCCTAATAATTCCCAGGCTTTCTGGCTGTGTGCTTGGTATGCCCTCTTCTGTGTTAGTGTGCTAAGGTGTATCTAGCTCTCCCCTGAGGAGCATTTAGGGCTTGGCTGCAGCAGCTTGTGTAGGCAGATACAGGCTGGGATTGAACTGGCTAGGTGGATTGACTGGTGACGGCCTCAGTAAAGCTCCAAACCGCTTTCACAGCACATCTTCTGTTTCACTCTGCTGTGTCGGTATTGTTGGCAGTCTCTGAGGTAGCTAGATCAAAGCTGGATGAGTAATGTGTCTGCAGGCTACAGTGTTGGGGTGCACAGAACTATGAACTGGATTCTCTGGAGGAGCTCTGCAAAGAATTAGGCTAATTACCTCTCTGCTAGCAGAGACTTGCTCCAGTAGCGACCCTATGTGCTGCTGCTGTTCCAGTTTGCAGTTAAGAACATTTCTTCTCTCTCACAAACACAGATCTGTAACTCATGAGGCTTGTTTCTCCAGCACCACAAGTTGAAATCTGTGGTGTGGAGTGATTCATGTTGTCAGTGTAGAAAGCAAGCTGCTGTTAAGACTGGCCATTATTTTCTTCAACCAGCTCCTCAGTCTGTCCCCTTTCCCCCATCACGCTCTTTCTTCATATCCCTGTTTTTTCTCCCTGTTCAGGTCCTGTACACATCCATTTTCTCATTGCTCTTACCTTCCTTGCTCATTCGCTGTATTAGTCACTCCTTTTGTTGGCAGGACCACACTTGATTTTGCCCGGAGTTAGCTAGATCTGGTATCCCAGAGATGGAAAGGGGTGAAGCGGGATCAGCTCTGGTTGCCTGCAATGAACGTACTGATATTGGGGCACTTGAAGTTCTCAGGTTGCATTTTGAAGTATTTATGGCTGTTTGCACTGCCTTGTGTGAGGACTAAATAAAATGAGGAACTGTAGACGGTTGTATGGATGTACATAATTGTTCTCCCCTAAGCAAGGCATTCACCCCCCTTATTTTTATTAGCCCGGGGATGAGGTGGTATTTGTCTGACTTGTGGGAGTGGGGGAGTTAGCTTGTTGAAATTTGGGCTGCCAAAAATCATTGTACCGTAAGTGAAAAGCCTGTTGTGGAGGTCATTTGCTCACTCTGTCTGGGAGGGGTTAAGGTGGCAACAGCTGCAGATAAGAATGTTCTCCCCTGTATTTGAGGTGTGTTGTTCATTTCACAGACTTGGGCAAGGAGAATAAAAAGTACGTAGAGTACGGCACAGAGACAAAGGCCTTAGTAGTAGTGCATGCAGCACTTCTTTAGATGACTACAATAAAAATCAGTTCATTCCCTAATAACTTGTTTTTTTAAAGGAAAGAAACCTCTTGTTTGGGGTTTGCCTATAAAAGCTATGTGAGGTTATGCTGTAACATTAAAGTAAGGAGTCTCAAGCATAATCCGTCCCTCACACGGGGTTTCCAGACTTTCTAGGTCAGTTATGGGTCATTTTCATGGTTCTGAGCCCATGCAAAGTAAGTGAGAGGGTCACAAAATCTGGGGCTTGTCAGCTGTGTTTCTGCACTCTGTGAACTTGGCCCCCAGATGAGCCTGCAGCTCTCCTGGCGAGACCTGCGGTACATAGCAACCTCCTCTCGTGTCCGATGGCATTCCCTGCGCTGCTCGGGGTGACACGTCCTGCGCTCCAGGCGCTGGCCTGGCAGAATGAGCTCACATGAGAAGAGTAATACAGCTGCCCCTTGCTGGAAGTGAGTAATAGGAATTCGGGGCTGCTCCCACAGCTGTAGTAAAGCTGGCACCACAGCCCTACTTTGTCAGCAGCAGGGCAGTTGAGGGGAAGAAAAGCTTGGCATAACCTTTGGTATGTTATTTATTATCACTTTGCAGCCCCCTGGAAAATGAACTTTAGAAAATTCGGAGCCGATGGTGACGGTGAACACTGGGAAAACCCAGGAATCAGCAAATCCATTGTGTTGCGCTGACAGAAAGATACTGTTACAACACACTTTAGCTGCCAACTTGCTGCAGTCACTCAATCCATCATGGTGGGCTGTTGGATCACAAGCCAGTGAAACTCAGCCTGGCGTGTTATTTTAGTCTTACATGGACTGTGAGATAAACGGGGCATGAACCAGCCCCCTGGCAGGGGGTCGACCCCTAGCGCCCTCATTAAAGTGCCAATCAAAAAGAGTAATGGAACAGGGAATAGAAAGCTGGCTTCTTCAGCCTCTTACTGCTCTCAGTCTGAGCAACTTTCACAAGCCAAAGGAAACATTTCTCTTCTGAATAGGAGCCAGACTTCCAGAAATACCTCCTCTCTCCTTGTCTCTGTGAGAGCAAGTGCTGAGACTCTTCTGTGTGTCTTGCTTAGGGTGGAAACCTGTTGCTTACTACAGTGCAGGTAGTAGGAAGAAGTGTTGCTGACTGCAACCCAGAAAGGATGGAGATGCTTATTCTGTGGAAGATGCAGGCACAGGGCTGTGTGTGCAGGGCTCATTGATTGGTTAGTGACAACGGTTTCAATTGCAGATTGCTCACATTTCAGCATTCATGGGTAAACGATGGAAGGTAAACTGGTGGGTCCAGAAGTCTTGCTGATGTGCGCAAGGTGAGAAAGTGTATTCATGTGCCTTTTGTGGGTTATTTCAAACTTCCCCAGGAACCCACGGCAAATAGATCTTGCTATAATTCCACCGTCTTTAGGTGCCTATACAGTTAAGTATATTTGGCTCTGCGTAACCCTCAGATAACTCACAGTGCAGCTGCTATAGTACCAGAAATAAAGACATAGTTACAGGGAGGAGTGTTATAAGTATAGTCAGAACATTTCTGGGATGTTCCCCTCACTGGACGTAAGCACAGTAATACCTTAACAGGTGTTACTGAAATGGTTAACATTGCATGTATTTTTCTATTTCTGTGCTTAAATGTTAAGAATTAACTTGAAAATGTTACTGGTTACAAGAGCATTGTCCACATATGAGACAATCATATGATTAAAAAGAGGAGGGAAAAAAATAGAGGAAAAAGCTTCAGTTGCCTGATAGATTGCAGGTGACTGCAGGGAGACACACGAGCCCAGAAAGGAGCACAAGCCAACCTGCCATTCAGTGCCGCCACCCGATTTTGCTAGAGGTGTTCTCATTTATCTGCCCACTGTGCTGGTGGAGAACCTGTGAGCTAGGGTGCTGTAAAGCTGCAGGCAGGCCTTGTGGTAAGGCAGAGAAACTGGGAGCAGGATTCCAGGTTCTGGTGTAGGCCTTGTGCACTTCACTGCATGTAAACTTGGTTGACTAAGATACTGAACTGCTGTCAACTTTTGTACTTTAATTGCCTGAAATTCGGCCAAATTCTGCTGTTTTTTACCATGAGTGCTGTGTTCCTTCTGTGAGACGTCTAAAATTTCTGCTGTGCTTACTCTGCTTGGTAACATTTTCAAAGCAGGTCTGAAGTTCAGTGGTGCACTTTGCGGGGGAGAGATCACTGGTGGTATTTGAGTTGCTGTGTCAGCACCTTATCAAAATGAGGATCTGTGTGTGTGTGAGGGTGTCTGCTCCTGAAAACGGTGTTGTTGTTTTGTTGTTGTTGGTTTTCCTCATCTAAATATGCAGGCACAAAGTTTTGCCATATCATTCTTCTGTTACCTGGTGGCTTGCACTGCTGACTGGAGGGTGCTTGCCTCGAAGTCGTTCAGTATGGTCAGTCATCCGCCAAGGTCAATGCAAGTGTTTGCTGCTGCAGTTTCTAGAGTGCTGAGGGCTGGTTGATTTGATAGATTTCTCTATGGTTAAAATTTCTCTACAGCTGCAGTATCCAGTGGTGTGTTTGTTTTGTTTTGTTTTCTTGGCTGGCATTTTTAGTGCACAGAAACAACGGTTCTGTAGCCTCCAGACACAATCCTTGTCCTTTGGGTGACCCATCCATTTATCCAAAATGTAAACGCACATGAAAGCTGTTTACTTCTCTCATGGCCTTTTGGTACTTTTGAGTCAGACCAGAATAGGCCTGAGGTGCAAGGTTATTCTTATCCCCTGAGAGAACTGTATGTGCTGGGCACGTTGCTTGGGCAGCAGTGTATCAGTTACCAAAAAAAAACCCAAACCACCCACCCCAAAATCAACCCCTCGTGATTCTGGAGTCTGATGGCATTGAGACAACATAACTGTACAGCAGGCCGTTAATAGAATTGATATAATGCAGTAGGTATGCACCTCTTATGTAACTGCATTTAGCTCCAAGATTATTTTTATTTCTATACTTGAATATGCTGTAGTTCCACCAAGGGAAAATAGGGAAAGAAATTTTCACTGTTTGTCAGTGGTTAATGAGTAACTTTTTTTTTCCCCCCTTTTTGGCAGACCTCCTTTCATGACTAACACTGCACTGTATTATAGCTGAGACATGTGCAAATCCAGTCACAGTGTGAGGACCCAGCCTTGTGTACACATCTGGTGCTGTTTTTATTCATGTTCTCCCATTTCAGAAAGTCTGATGGTAGAGAACTAGGAAAGGACTACAGCTCTGCCTTGGAGAAACTGATCTGACCTCTGTTAATGAAACATTTTCTTAGCTAGGTAACGACGGTGTTAGCAAGGCAGATAGATTTGAACTGTCCTGATTCCTTTTTTAAGGCTGTCAGAGTATCAGGCCAACTACCACTGTAATCATTTGAACCAATGCTACAACTGGGGAGGTGGAATTGGTTTGGTCCGAGCCCCACCTGTGATAAAACAGCATCCTCAGGTGTGCTGATTAACAGTCTGCCATCAAGCATAAATGTTACAGAAGTCTGGACTGGAATGCAAAGCTCTGGGCATAGTCTGATTGGTCAGAACTACATATACTTCTGTGTTCCTTCTTTATAGCAACTACACTTCTAAGAAGTGGAGTTTATTAGTAGAGGTTATTAGGCATATGGCTATCATGTTTCAAGATTAGTTTAAGAGCTTCATATATATTATGTATACATACACACACAAACCCATATACAATGTTTCTTTATGAGAAACCAAGTTAGGTATTTGTGCAACTGTTATATTAAAATGTGTCTTTTATTTTTCTCCTTTTAAATCTTTGCAGCTGCCTGTAACCTGCAGTGTGTACACCTAGAAAGCTGCTTTTCACACCAAGGTACCAGAGGTGAAATCACTGTGATGACCAGATAGAGGAATGTTCTTCAAGGAAGAGAAGCAGAGCAAGCGAGGTTACTCATAAAGGAGTCATCATCTAGTGGTTTGGGTTGTTGTAGGAAACAGGTCAGTGCTAAACTGTGTTTCGGGGGGAAAATATATTTTTGTGTGTGTGTATATATGTACACACATATTTGGCCTGTGATCCTAGGAAGTAAATCTAGGATTGATGAGAGAATAGATAAATGGCATAAAACATCATGCAGTCTAGGAAAGGGGATGGCAAATAGATCAAAGTCTCCTTGTCATAAGCATGCATTATGATTATTGTCTCCATTTTGAGATGTGGAACTTCTAGCCACTTACTTTCTCTCCACAAAAATGTAAGCACTGCACTTTTTTTGATAAACAGCTTAAGCTGTTCAGCTAGTATCTAGCTGATTTATTAGAAAAATCTATTCAAGAGCAGAAGGAAGGGAAGGATATTATGCACATCTTGCATGCTGTTTACCTTATTTCAGGCATATCTCATTTTGTATTTCCTGTTTCACTGCCTGTACTTTAAATAAAGTAGCTCACACTTAAAAAAAATTGCTACAGAAAGAAAACAAAGTTGGGCTGAGTAGGCAGAGAACGGGTTGTACATTTTTCATCAAAAGCTCCGTAAAATTAATTACAGCTAACAGGCAGTGGCAGAGTATTTCTACTTCAGCATTATCAGTGCATGGGTTATGTGTTTTTGTTTTCATAAATACTGCCTGCATTGTTGATGGGGTTGTTTAACCTTTATCAGCATGTGAAGGTGAGTGGCTGCTCGGGGACTATATCAACAGCTTCTTATAGATACTTAAAAAACTGAGTATTAAAAAAAAGTATTTTTATAATAATAAAATTGTATTAGCTGTGTGCTAAAGAGTGTCCAGGGGGAGAAAGCTGGGTTTCTGTCTCTTATCAGTAATTGTTTTTTTTCTCCACAGCTTCTGAAACAGCAAGAATATCTGCTTTTATTGCTGTAAGTCATACCTCCTCCTCAAATGAAACCAGGCTAAAGGGTAGGCATACTGTCTTCATAAAGCTCAGAACTTTACATCATTTGGTAAACAGGATTTTGTTGTCTTGTCTGCTTACAGCTTGTGTTTGAGTTCTTAAGAATTTCAGTGAAAGCTAGAGACTTGCACTTACTCTCTACCTCCTCTGAAAACTATGTTTGAGTATGGCTCTTGGAATCTGAAAGTTCTATTTATTCACTTAGTAATAATGTTAGTAGTGCCAATAACAATAGGAAGTCCACAGTAAGAGTTCTGAAATAATATAAAAATAGTTGGGTTACAGCAACAAGTAATATCATCTGAGCTTAAAAAAAAAAATAAAAATAGAAGAAAACCAAAGTTCTAATGGGATTTGTTCTGGAATGCTAAATGAGGAAATACATTTCTTGCATGTAGGGCTGGCTGTAGATCACTCCTTGTAATCAGCACTGCATATGTACCCATAAGAGAAAACTCTGCATGTCTGTATACAAATGAGCAACTTCAGTCACTATACTTGAAAGGAGCACAGTACCAATGCTGGAACAGTGTTGGAACATAGTAGAATAATCTAAGCCAGTTAACAGTCCATGGCACTCCTATCCATCTAGGGCAGTGGGTACACTTCTTGAAGTTTTAAATAACATTCTGTTTAATCATCATCACCAGCCAAAAAAACAGGTTACACACATTCCAAAAGAAATAAATACACTAGCTCTATCCATTACCTCCTGTGGTTCCCTGGGTTCAGGTCACTCAGTGGGTGTACTATCGTTCTTCTTTTCAGGTGTTTGCTTTGCAGCTCCTTACATAGTTGCTGCAAAACAAAGTATGCAAGCCTTCTGCCTGTAACTTACCACCACGGAGCTGTGAACTACAGCTGTGAACTACTTTTTATTCACCTTACCCACCTACGTTTTAGCGACTAGACATTTTCTGCATTAAAAAAAAGAATTTTACAGGGAAGAGAAGCAGGAAGTCTTAGTAGCGGAGTCCAACAGGACTGACATGTTAAAGCACTGTTGAGCCAATGCACTTGTTGAATTCTACACTTTACTTAAAAATTATACAGAGGAATATACAAAAGTGGTGCATTAAATCAGTTTCATTTGCATAATGGACTTTGTGGATTTTGATTTCCAGTCACAGACCATACACACATCCACTGATACTACATTTTGTTCTTACACAGTGGTCCTCCACCTTTCACAGTACAAGAGTTAAAAACAGTTTTACTTCTAACATTTAGTTAAAAAATATTCCTGTATGCCTTTATCATAAAGGATGTAAAAAGGTAAATTAAGATGAAAGTAAAGTTATAGGGGACTTCTTATTTTTGAGTCGGAGGCTTACAAAAATCAACACTTCTTAAAAGGCTCCTGAAATCTGCAAAAGGTTACAGAACAGTTCTGGGAAAATCGTGTACTCACATTTGAACCTTGCATAGCAGAGTGCTGTACTGCATGCAGATATTCAGCACAGTTGCTGAACTATCTCCAGGGAACACATATGAAAACTAGAGTGGGGTGGGAGAGGCCAAAAAAAAAAACAAACAAAAAACCAAACCCACACACCTACCTGCAGGGTATCCCTTCTATTACATTCCTCAATCTCCTCTAGCTTGGTTAAAATTGATGAGACAAATACTCATTTTTATATACAACGTTTGAAAAAACATGTTCTTTTTATTATTTCAAAAAGTTTAATTTTGAAGAGGTTGTCATTAAGACAAATGATGCAGTGATGTCTCCCCCCCCCCCCCATCCCAGGCACTTCCAGTGCTAAGAGAATTCCCCACTAACCACCTAACTCTATTTACACTTAATCAGAGTGGAGGGAAAAACTGAAGTTAAAGATTTTGGTTTTCAAGGCTGCTCACTTAAACGATTTTCAAAACAACGTGGAAGCGGGGCCTTCAGAAATACAGACTTTGCTAAGTTTGAGTTCTGGATCAGAACAGATTCAGCTTTTTCTTTTCTAGTATTGTGGAAATGTAATTGAACTAGTGAGTCATCACTGCAATATTTAACATAACACAATTATTTTGTTAAAAACAATGACATTTCAGTGGAATATTAAGTATACATACATTTAGCTGTACTAGTGATAAAAAAGAAAAAAAATCAATACACCTAATTACAGTGGTAAAACTAAGAACTACAGGACTTCTGTGCTCCAACTGCAGTTAACTCTTTTTTGTTTTTAAAAAAAACCTCTTACCTATATTCCTGAACTGTGAAAAGCAGATAGAGAGAGAGAGAGAACAGGTGGTTTCAGGTACTGCAGTAAGACTCAGTATAGATCCTTTAATTTCTTTACACAGTAAACAGACTTCTGTTTATACCAACACCCTGGTCTGTACCTTCTTATTTACAAGAAACACTTTTACATATATACATGTTAGCAAAATACAGGCTTCTCCCAGAACCAGATGCATTTCAGCTGTATCTTAGTTATACAACTAATGCTTTAAAAACAAAACAAAGCCCACCACACTTATTTTCTTACTCACAATGATTCCATATAGTTAAATACTAAAATCATATTTATTTCCTTCCCATATAGTATTTTCTTTAGTTACAGAATACCACCAGCTCCAGACTGATTCTTGCAATTCAGTCTGTCAGTAAGGAAGATGTTTCAAGAGTCCAGCTCTAATTGTTCTTGATTTTCACTGACTCTTAACATAAGCTGTTGTTCATAATATAGGCTCTTTGCATAGTTTATTTCTTGACAGAGTTTTACTGCAAGAACTTCAGATTTCACATTGACCTGCAAAAAGAAATGTGTTCATTGTTAATTTGGCACTACTATTGTCTAAAGCACAATATATTTATTTTTTATTACTTCATTAACTGAAGAAATTGGGTTGGCTGTGCTTGAAGTCTCTGTAAAGGAACAGAAATGTTTCAGTGGAGACCTATTCTCAGTGCTGAGGTGCAGCACAGAAGAAATGAGAGGGAGAGACAGGCAGGTAGCCAGAGATTAGGTATTGTTGGGTGAGAGCAGAAACATCTTGCAATATTTGAAGTTATTTCCTTTGCTTCCTCTCCTACCTTTCATCTGGCTTGTCTGTTTGGAATGTAAACTGACTTGGGTCAGGGGTGAGCTTGTAACCTTGTCTGTAAAACAGACCCTGAACAACTACTGTAACGAAGCAAAAACCTAATGGGTTTAGAGGTGAGAGTTCTGATTTACGTTTACAGGTATGACATAAATTTGACTTTCAAATCCTAGGCATTTTGCAGTAAAAAATACTATATTTGTGAGAAGAGAAAACTAGAGTAAAAACATAGAGCATAGTATTTAAGTTCTATGTATGTGTTGTAAAGTTAATCTTTTCTCAGGTAAAGAAACATTTCCTATTGTAACTTCGTTGTTCAGGAATATTTTTGATTTTTCCATGAGCTTTTCTCAGAATCTTTATGGAACAAGTTTTATCATTACTTGTAACTTTGTGGCAGCAGCTATCTTCACTGCTGTCAGAATGTTTTCATTGTTGAGCAGTACGGGAAACCAAACACTGATGACTACAAACATTTTCTGCAATAGTATTGAGGGGAAAGGAAACCCTGCATGAATTTAACAGTAGGCGCTCGATCCTTACCATTGGTTTTTGTTGGGATGGACCTGGAATTGCTACACCACTACTTGTATTAACAGCTTTCTTCGTCAACTGTACATACACCTTTCCATGATCTTTTGAAACAAGACAGTGGTAGAGATCATCATACTTGACTTCTAGGAAGATGGCCTCACGGTCTGTGTAGTCACCACTCTTGAGGAAATAAACAGCCTTAGATGAAATGAGAACACAATACTTCTCTATGTTCTCCACTGCAATGAAGCTGGAAAAAAAAAAAAAAAAGGAAAAAATAAACCACAAAAACAACCTCAAGAAATGAATCACTTGAAGCTAAAAATACTCAACTGTAATAAATGTCTTAACCTGTTGTGTTCAGTGACCTTTAGAAGTCTTTCAGAAAAATTAATAGCATAACATGTACAATTCATTTGTATTTAATTTAAACTGTTCTAACAGGCAAGCTGGTGAGTACCCCCTCAGCTGAAAAAGATCATGCTGTAAATCAAATATTAGCACTAAATGCCTGGCTTCTAGCTTTGGACATTAAAAGGGTATATAAAAATATCCTTTAACAAGACTTAGGAAGATTAATTTCCTTGCACTGGAAGTCTTACTCTGAAGTTTAATTGTAACTTTGGTTCCATTACTGATATGTAAAAAAGGTGTGCAGGCATTTATGACAAAAGCATTAGCCTTTTACATGTTATTAACCTACTGTAGTTTCTTTTACCACACACCTCCCTTGCTTTTAAAAACAAAAAAACAAGTTTAACCTGCTGCTTGGACCAGTAGCTAGAAAAGAGAAATTAGCTGTTTAACACTGGGGTGAAAGGTTAAGCAGCAAGCAGGTTTCCCCAGAGAGATTAGTCCAAGTGATGAATAGGGGAGGTAGAAAAGAGTGAATTAAGAAGATTGAGAATTACGATGGCTGGAAAGGTTGATGCGTAAAAAATAGCAGTAAGGAATGTGGAATAGATATTTCACACAAAAACACTTCTCCCGCACTTTGGATTTACTCCTGAAACGAACCTCATCAATGATTTTTTTTTTTTAATGCTGAAAAATTCAGAAATTTATATATGGAATATACAACATTATTAGGAAAGAGTGCTAAACAGAGTAATAATGCTCTGTCAGCAACCCACGACAGTACAAGTATCTGTAGAACTAAGATTTCCTGCTGTCAGATAGGTTCAAGATTACTATTTTCTGAACAGTTGCTCGTACAAATCAGTCTGCTTTTGCCCTATATTATGCAAAACACTCCACTGCTTTTGAAAACATTGAAGATTTTCAGTTTTAAGAGCTTTTGATGGACAGAAAACTTACCATCTCTAATTACCAATTCCTGAACTACTGTCTGTTTTGCCATTTAAATAACACTTTGCACAAATTATCGAGCTACACATCCAAATAAACCTATAGCTATAAGCAGAATTTTAGTAGCCAAAAATATTTCAAAAGCTCAGATCATGGTTTCTTTTTGTGGTATAAAATAATAATGCCAGTAATTTTGTATTGATACTTCTCTGGAAGATGCCATTCTGTGCTGAACTTGTCTTTTCCCTGCTCTATGTATTGTAGTCACATCAGCTGACAAATGCTTTTGCTTCCATAAGATTGAAAAAGGCATACATGCTCATCTGAGTTAACAGATTAAATTCTCATTTAAGTGCTGTGAAGAGTAGCATGATATGATTATGATATGATAGCATAACGGAATTGGGTTCCTTTAAGTAAAAGGAGCAGAAACACTCATTTTTGTCCACTTTAAAACAAAAACCCTAGGCAAAAGTGTTAACACATTTACTGAAAAGAGCATTTGTTCCTCAGTTTTCCTTCAAAGTTCAAACACCTCAGGGTAAGGTGTTGTCTTTGAAATAAGTATGAAGGCAAGTGATTTTTTTTTAAGAAGTAGCACAGAAATCTTCATTTTAAAATAGTCCCATTATAGCCTACAGAATAGTCTTGTTCCTTTGACTAGGCACATAAAAGCAAGTGCAGTATTTTACACAGATCCAAGCTTTGACTCGGTTTGGACTTCCACTGGAAGCAAAACCACTGGCACACTGGTTTTCTCCCCCCCCCCGATGGGAAAGAAAATTCAAAGAAAGTTTATCAGAAATTCCTAGTGTTCTGTCACTGTTCTTCACCATTGTCCAAGTGAAGCTGAGAAATTTTAGAAGTTTTTGTATGTTCACAAAAGCAGAACAGCTGTTTTTTCCTGATGTATGCCATTACAGTCCTATATATGGGGACGTCCATGGAGAGAACTGGAACACCAAAAGCTACTATAAAGTTCAGTGCACACAACTGGGAAACCAAACTACAGGTTTGTATTTTTTCCATAAGAACAGAATCTCTCTCAGATTTTTCATACAAGATTTTTACTGCTGTCATGTATATATTTTGAGGAATGGAAACAGAGGACACATTTTATGGCGAAGCACTGAAACATTAGCTAATTTGTAGTTCAAGCTCTACATTTTGTTCTAAGTTTGAGTCATGCATCATTACCCATTTTCTTTTGCCAACTATTATTTTCTTTTCTATGCCTAGTTCTCAAAATGAGTATTTAACCTTTTAAGATACTACTTCAAGATAATACTTTAGTTGACTGTTTTTTTTTTTAAACATGCTTCTACACTATTAAAAAAATCTCAAATTAATAAAATGAAAGATTAAATGAAACATGATCCAGTAGAACAAAGCAGAAGCAACCAGATCTCTGGAGAATTTGTGGGTTTTTAACAACATCAGGAAGTAATTACACAATATTTTCCAGAAGTGAAACAGTGAGCCTAACTGGAAAAAAATGTGGAAACATTTAGTTAGAACAGTAGAGCAAGGTATTAAACCCCCTTTTATGGATTTAACTCTGAAGGAAAATATGCAAATAATCAGGTCTTTAAATGTGTTTCTGATTATGATACTGGGATAAAAGTCAGAGGCATAATTTTGTACTTACTTTCCATGACAAGAAACACTGTTTTCTTGTTGAATGATGTTCTTAATGGTGAAAGTCACAGTGATTGAACAGTGTGACTCAATGACAAACGCAGACAGATCTGCTTACAGGGTATACTTGCGAAAAGTTGACGCTGAAGTATTTTTTTGGTCACAAATTGCTCTCTTTTGATTCTCCTCACTTAAGAGCCAGACTGGATATGCCATTTAGATTCTTTATGTGAGATTAAAATAGTTAAGATCACAGGGCCACAAGCAAGTGGCAAACTACAAACTCTTCGTTACAGGCAGCTGGAGGTAACCTGGCTTTTGGTGCCTGATCATTGATGCTGGTGGTGTTAGGACACACTGCTGAATGGGTAACGCCCTCTGCCAGCTTCACCACGTGCTTTACTTTTTTTCTTGAGGCATTGAAAACAATTTTAACTACTTTGCCTTGACACATACTCTGTTGGATAATAGGTGCAAAACAGTATTATATGAAATACTGAAAACAGCTGTTCAGGTAACCGTTGTAGAGAGGGATCTGGCTAAGTAATGAATTATGCCTTGAGACCCTAACCCAGCAAACTGACATGTCCTCTAGAAACAAATGTACAGATATCTTTGTTCTGTGCTTTTACTCAATACACTCTTTTTTATTTTCATACTGTCAACCCTGACCACTAATAACATCACCCGCTGTTTTCACTTGCTTTCATGCACCTATAGCCAAGGCATTCAAACATATATGCAAAACTGATGGCACATCTATTAGCCATTCAGACCATTCAGCATAGGCTTTTCTGGAAAAATAAATACATAAACATATATATAGTGCAGGTTATTTTGATCATTAACTATTAACACTCTTAGTTTAGGAATAACATGTACTACAAGCATCCAAGTTAGCTTCTCTCATATCTAAACCAGAGCCACCTGAGAATGTGCACAGGTAACAGGTCAGTGTGATTCACATACTGCTGTCATGGAGCCACTAGCCACTCTCCTAGGCTTTTGACTGTGAGAAATAGCAGACAGAGGCAGATAAAGGAACAGATACTAGTTCTGCCTGTATGGATGTGTTTCTGTTACACATGAAGAGGAGTACACGTTCTGGCAAGACAGATCTATTTATGCACAGGAAAGGCTGGGCATGCATTGAACGTGCATGTTAAATGGACTGCTGATTGCTTAGAAACTTAAAGAAATTTCATCTTTTGTAATAAGAGAAGGGAGCAGGACCATTAAAAGGACTAAGTCAAGAAGCTAAGGCTCTAACTTTTTTGCAGACTGCATGCCATGTGAGATCAATGCCAGTTAGCAGCAGATGAAGCACGGACCCCAGTGGCACCTGCTATGACATTCATATATAGCCAGTGGACAGGCCATTGTGGAAGTCATCGGATGCTAGTGCTGTGCTGCTAATTAGTACCAGCAGAAAACAAATGACATATATGTGCATGCACGCGTGTGAAATAATTTTTGTCTCTCTTTCCCAAAGACACAAAGATAGAATGGTAGCAAATGGAACTACTTAAAGTAACTGTCAGTACTTACAACTCATCTTGGATGTTGTCGGTCAGTTTGAACAGCTGTTCTTGTCCTTCCGCTTGACTTTCTAAATAGCGGGGCAAGAGCCCTTGGGGTCCTCTGCAGCAGCGTGGCTTTCTCACTCTCTCCGCTTGTGTCCTACATGCAAAATAGATGCAGAAAAATGACTTCGTGCAACAGCAGGGCTTTTCCTTCCACTTAAACCTGTCAGCACACAAGAGTTTTATTTATTTTGAAATATGAGGTGTGATAAAGCCTTTAAAAATACAAGGTCTTCACAAATACAGCATATGGATTCTGTAATATTTGGCCCTGAAGACGCGGTATCTATTCGTATGGCTTTGCATTTCAAAGAAAATTTTCCCAGTTTTCTCCTACAATTAAGGAGCAGTGAGCTCAATGAAGAAGCAACATAAACCTGAGTATATGGTTTGCAAGCTTTTGATCTATTTATCAGCAGAATTCTATTGATTTGACAGTTTCTTCTCAATTCTCTACAGAGAGCGTTGACCTAGACAGCACTCCCACTAATGGACAGTTGCCCGTAGTTGAAAATTGCAGGGTTACAGAAATAGGAACATGCAGTGAAGTTAAATTAAATATCTACAATTAGAATTTCTGAGCAAGGCTTAGTATACTTCACCCTTCTTGAGTAGCTATTAAAAATGACAGTAATACAAAGACACACATGGCTTAAGGGACATCAGAGGCTGATACTGGCCACAGTGCTAAAGAACTGCAGGGTAGGTTCCTCCCTTAGCAGTATTTTGTTAAAAAATAATATTCTGAATTCCTTTAAGCTTTTGGAACGCCCTACCCCTGAAGAATTGTGTTACAGGCTGCACAGCCTTGCTTTATTCTCTGTCCTTTCCCAATAGCATCACTCTGGGACTGGTGCATGGTTTTTCATACCTCCCAAGCTACTGCTGTTACTAGCTTTTCAAGCCAAATGCACCATTTTTGATTAGTGCACTGTACTTCCCGTCTAGATACTTTCTAAAGACCCTGTACAATGAACTGCTTCTATCCGTTTTGATCAAAAGAAAGGGGGAAAAAATCCCACGTAACAACGGCTTTTCTTTCTAAGCTGCTTGGCAATAGCACACAAGAGTACTTGCCTTCGAAGCTTTGCTTTCTGCAGATGTTTTCTCTGGAGCCCTGTTTCTTTGTTACCTTTCCCCTTCAGCAGTCCTGTCCAAGACTCGTAACACATGCACACTTAAAATTTGTTTTCCTTCCAGTCTTTGACACCCATGCCCTTTAATCGTGACAGACAATTTTTTGCCCTTTCCCTTCTTGGCTTTAGTAAATACTGTTGGAATAGTCCAGTATTTACCTGTCCTGCTGAACTGCTTCGGGTTTTGGTGAAACATTCATTCATTAATTACAGAGCTAGGCATCCAAGCAAAAAAATGCCAATATGAAAACTCCGTTTGTTTCATAGAGGTACTTCGTTTCCCTCATTTGCAAAAGACTTTAATGCCTTAAAACTGTATTCTTCCATGAGTAGCAGTTATCTGAACCAGAATAACCAAAACACTAGATGAACAGATGACTTCCACAACCTACTATGACTAAACTATTCCTCTGAATAACGGCTGCATGCAGTTGTTAGAACTTCACCATTAACTACTATCGCTTGGAACAAATCACTTCTTCTGCCCCTTAGATCTAGATAAAAATAGGATTCATCTGCAGTGGGCACAGTTGCATGGTAGTATTGCTACATTTTTGAACCTATGTAGGAGGTGAATAAATCAGTGCCTCTTTTTACATATTCTTACAAATTAGTAAACAAAATATGTGCATACCTTCATGAAAAGGAAAGTGTTATTTCGAAGTGCCAAATAAATTAAAAGGTTCCAACCAGTGTGATACTCGCATCTCGCTACCTGTCCTACTTCCTCACTTCCAAAAGCAGGAAATGACAAAATTTTACTTGTCCAAGCAGCCCCAACTGGCTTTTAAACCTCTCTACAGCTCCTGTAGCTTCTATTGACAAGTTTAAAGAGCAAATATCTGAAGCATCATTTATGCTTTTTGACTCATTGATTTTTCAGACACTTTCTTTCCCCATTATGCATTCAGGAAAGTTAGATAATGGAGCATTCAACCATCCACATGGGAATGAGCAACAACACTGCATAATGGTTTTTACATTAACTGTCTTTTAGATGAACAGTCGGCTGTTCTCCTTTCTCTAATATAATGTGGCACCACGGGAAGGGGTACCTGAAACACTGTAAGCACGACTCTTGCAAAAATGAGGAAGGAACGGGTCCTTTAATCAGACCTATTCTGTAGCAGCCAGGACATCAGTGAACACTTGTTTCTAGTGTCTGGCTTAGAAGCAGGTCAGACAGACCCAGCAGAAGTACTAGTTACCACAGTGAATTTCCAAAAGACTTGGCCATTTATAGTTTTAGACTTCGTGTTTTTTGGGGGGGTTATTTTTTAATAGAAGTATTAAGAAATACAGCGTTTACTGTCTCTATTGCTACTCCACAATAAAAATGTTCATCCGGGTGAAAAAAGTTAATTCTCATCTTGGTGATAAGAAGGCCAGCTGCTTTTCAACGAAGTGTCACTAGTGCTAGCATAAATTGCATTGATTTAGTCCATCAGCCCCTTGGCAAACTGGTCTGTTTGGTCTGGACAGCTAACAGCATTCCACAGAACTTGATTTTTTTTCCTAATCTAAAAGTTTGTGCTACACTCTCAAGTTACATTTTGTAAATAATAAGCAACATTGATGAAACGCAAAAAGTGAAGATTTGTAAAGCAGAATGAACAGTGGTGTGCCCACATCTGTATTGCATTAAACATGCACTCAACAGATTTGCTGATTCTTTTTTAATAAGCTCACAAAAGGCAATGCAAGACAGAAATGCCCTCATGTCTACTAGACACAGCAGGGAAGAGTGCTCCTGAACGGAGACACAAAGAGATTGGAAATGGTGTCAGAAGGTTGAGGCACACACTACAGTTCTTCACTGTTCAGACAAAGCTGAACGCTGGAGCATCTCATTTCAGATGGCTGTACATCCACTAGAAACAGTTAGCAGTGTTAATTGATTGGCTTTTGCTTAATGGTTCACAGGATTCCTGTGATTCAGTTGACCAGTTTTGAGCCAAAATTTTTTAAATTAAAACAGATCACAGACCAGTCATGTAAGGAAGTTGTCCATATTTTACTGATGAGAATTATTTACCAACTTAGATTGAAAAAAGATCTACAACAGACATAACACGCTTTAGGGAATTATTTTTTATCCTTCCTCCTTCACTATGGCTTTAGCTCTTCAGGTATCTGAGGTGCACAGCACTGTTCTCCAAACTGTTACTCATCTTTTGACTGTCCTCTGGACCTAGACATTTCCTTGAAGTGTAACTAGGTTGCTTTGTAAAGACAAACAAACAAAAAAATTAGAAGGTAACAAACTGTTTATCAACAGATTTTAGTCTGTGAAAACAAAACGTCACACTCCTAAAATTATATACAAAAATGCACCAACTTTTGCTATTATACCCTTCAGTTTCCTTAGTGCTAACACCCAAAGTATTACTCAGAATACTCCAACTTTACCTGCGATCAAAAAAGCAACAGGAAAAAAAGAAGAAAAAAACCTGTGACCAACACAGCAATCACCATGCCTTTTCATTTAGGATGTGGACCAGTACAATTTAATATCTGCTGTCCTGGTAACAGAGCAACAGTGGCAACTACGAACCCATTTCAAAAGGCAACTTGAGCCACATACAACCTGCATACAGATTTTGATCCATAATCAGAAGAGCATGAGGACACCCGAAATCCAATGCAAACACAGCTCTAAGTGCAAAGAGACACAATTCTGGCATTACGAAAACAGTCTGAATAGAAAAGGCTCTCACAGACACTTCAGCCGCTGTACTGAGTGACTGGCACCTATGCTAACCCTATGCTAAGTCCATTCTAGTTGACAAACTCTGGTGTGCAAATCAGCCATGGAAGGCTCCAACGAGGTTTCTCTCTCTAGCCACAGAGCTCTCCCACACTTTCTAATAATTTTCTTCAGCTAGACCCAGTTCTTGCTGCCAAAAACTTCCAGCCACTATCATCAATGCATTGTGTTCATAAAGGTTACCAGTCTTACAGCCTCGTCATTCTAACCCATTTAAAGCAATAAACTTACTGGTTCTGGTATAGCTCAAATTCTGTCTTTGCTTCCACTGTAAATGGCAGGTAGTATAAGCCTATGAATTCAATTGCTGCTGGTATTTTTGAGAAATAGTGCTAAATCTGTTACCGATGTGGTTCTGGAATAAGTCTGCTTCATAAATAAAGTGACTGCTTTGTCTGAGGAGGTTTTAGTCCATTTCAGACAATAAAAAGAGACTTAATATGGTAAGTTAAAGGAGGAATGGTCTTGCATCTTCTATCATAAAATATGCAATCACTAAAATACTTGCCACATTTGTTCAAGACAATTTTACCTGCAGCCCTTCAGTAAGTATCATCCCATGCATGATGCATCTCCACAAAATGCAGAATGAAGACAGCACTTGTCTGTCTTATAAATCCATGACTGGAGAGCACAGCGTAAAGCGTAAGAAGTCCCAGAATCAATCAAAGAATGACCTCAAAGTTCAACAATCACAACAGAACTACAGATGATGCTCTCATACAACAGGGTCATAAGAAAAACAAAAGCAAATGTATGCCATTTCTGGTACGGCCTGTACTTCCTCTCAAACTTTTGCAAAATAGTAAAAATCCACCATTTCCATGATTCCTCACTGATGTACTTACATGTACTTTGTTTCAAATATTGCACCATGGCAATAAGCAGGAATGTACTCCACGTTTACTGAGCATAAAGGGACAGAGAGCATTAGTTGTTAACCAAGTGTTCTCTGCATCTGAGAATGCAAATATTACGTGACTTGGGCCCAGTTTCAGAGAACTTTGTGACAATCTAGCTTTCATGTTTTCATTGTGACTGTACTGGCAAATGGTAATAGTGTATCTCCTACTCGTAAGTTGCCCACTTCCCTGTGTTGAGCTTTAGGGGTGCAGTTCCCAATAGGCAGATGATTTCTTGGAAAAATCTGCTACCTAAAACCCGTGGCACAGATCTGTGATGGCATTCATTCACCAACTGAGACACAGATACTTTTAAGGTGTGTTACAAATATGCACGCAGTGCAGTCTGAGTACTGGATTTGGCATTAGAATATCTCAGTTAGATGCAAGAATGTGTAAAATCATGAGCCAGACAGCTCCCTGCTGACTGCATATCTGAGGAAGCTTATATGCACCGTTTATTCCAGCAAATACACGGAATATATTGTACTTGTTAAATGTGTTCCCAAAATGCTAGTTTCAGGCAGAAACATGCAAATAAATGGTGCCTAGGGTTAAAACCTCCCACTTACAGTCAAATCCCTCCTCTTTTGAGGGATCTACCAGCTCAGATACTGAAGACCTTTATCTGACCCAATATGCTTTTCAGAGAGCTGCAGCATGCTGAAGAAGTAACTGTTTATCATATAGGCTGTTCCTGCCAACTTCTTTGAGATGGAGAGCTATTTTCTCCCCTCCCCCATTTCTTTTGTGTGCAACATCAAACCAAAACTGAATACTATTCCTTGGGATTATGATTGCCTACAACCTCTTCAGGCTCCAAGTTCAAAAGGAAGTGCGAAGAAATTAAGATATCAAGAACTACTTCCTTATAAACGGGGAGCAGCAGATACACTCACTGAAATGACACATTATTAAAACATCCAGGTTAGAAATCCACGAGCTGCATATGTAATTTACATGTGCTTGTATACTGGACAACTGCATGGCACTTACCACAGCTGTGCATCAACCAGTGTTCAACCTTTGGTACTTCTCCACCTCTGACTACATAACGGTGTGACAAACTTAATACTTTTTCAAGCACTTTGATATCATCAACATTAACACATGAAAAAAAAAAGGAACATTGCATTCTCAGTTTCCAGTTTATCACAGGTTCTTCCTGTACTGATTGCAGGACGGTATTATTAGAGTTCTCACCTTGAAATTTCCTGTCTCACCAAGGTGTTGACGAATGCTCCCATACAAAAGATGCAGTTCTTAGCAGGGCCTTCTTGCAAACACCTAATCTGAACAAGAGCTGAACTTGCCTTAGTGAAGAAATGACAGCATATTGTTTGTACTGCTAGGGTTTTGGGAAAGCAAATCCTCTCAGGGAGAAAGCAAGCCACTGGCTCCTGCTCAACATTAACCTACCTGCTAGTTGTGCATGAAGGACTATGTGAAACTAACTATGTTGGCCTTATGCATTTTCTCTTCATACCCTCCTTCATATTCTTTTTAGTCAGTACAACTGGTGTTGCAACAGGAATGGCAAAGTCTGCTAGAACAAACTTCACTAAGTGGTAAAGCTCCTCAGAAAGTTTGTTTTGATCTTTGAAGTTAAGAGTTGCAAGAATAATTTAAATCAACTGGCTGGTGCTCACAAAACTGATAAAGAGCGTTCCACATGTTAACAGCAACATTAGGTGGAAAAATTATCTATAAAAATACCAACCCCATGCTAAATGAGGTGACATCAAGGCAATAAATAGCTCCATCTGTATGAAAGAGTTTGTATAACAACCCAGAAGACATCTCTGAACACAAAAGTAACTAACTCCATGGATAAAGTACTGAAAAAAAGTGGCTTGGATTTTTTTTAAAGGATCAGTCTTACATATTTTTCTCAGATCACTTTATAAATCTGCTGCACATTAGAAATCGGACACATATGTATTTTTTCCAAGTAAAGAAAGTTGAAAGTTTACATTTTTAATAGCAATGTGACTATTTCTGAATGGCAGCAGTATATATTACATGCAGTGTGAGAGGGTTAAACAGGACAGCCTCAACTCTTTATAAACTTTTGCCCTCTGGATATGTACTCATTGGCTGCTGTACAAGACTTGAGCTGTATTACACGCCTTAACGATATGGTTCAACTGTCGGTCAGGCTCGGGGCCTGGCAATAGGCCAGACCGCAATCAATGGGACACAAACCTCCCCCTTTCAGATCATCACGAAGGCTCATATTATCTCCTTTTTGTCGTGCTGGTTAAATTTATGGAGCAGAACCCCGAAGCTGCATTCCTTGGCTTGGGCCGGCCCACGCGGGCCTCCCTTTGTTTGGTACTGTAAGCGAGGCGTGCTTTGGAGGATTGCAGGGTTGTTAGTTCAGGCACTGACTGTTTGCTCATGACTGAAATGAAAAGAGTTCAGTGGAAGGGCAAAAGGACAGCACAAGTGTAAAACCCTATCCCAGCAGGCCCTGGGCTCCCATATACAGACTCTGGACTAGTACTGAACATAAAACCTCACTATTAACGACAAAGGAAAAAAGTCTGTCTAGTAGCAGGTAAACAGGCTAACGGTATGTTAGCACATACCTTGTCGCAAGGTCACTTGCTTTCAAGTAAGCCTGTAATTACCACATAACTATGAACCTAAACTAATCTGGCTTAAAATACTGCCTAGGAACAGCATTAATTTTCCAGCAATGCTGCATCTTCACTTTGAAAATAAAACCTGTCAGTGCAAACAGCACCACCTGTCCTTCGGCATTTTCTAATATTTCTGTCATCCCAAACTTACCTCTGAGAGCCTGCTGCCATGGTATTTGTGCTTGGTAGGAATTAGTGGGAAGTAATTCTTATAACACTCCAAACTACTGGAAGTACAGATGTAGAGAAGACTTTCCCTTTGTATTTCCCTTCGTACATAACAGGCATTTCCTATGTTTGGTCTTGGAATTGGAAAAGTCTACCTTTGAATATACTCTCCCCTCAAAGCTTTATTACTGTGGTAATTAAAGGACACTGGACACAGGACACAAAATGAAGAAGCTTTTAAAGTGATGCAAGGCAGAAGCATTTGGAGTGAAAGTGAATGGAAAGACAACCTGAAAGATAGTATTCCAAATACATCCAACAGAAACAAATACATACATGGAAAACCACAATGACTCTCACTGATTATGGGTATAATAAAAGGTATCCATGTACTGAAAATATCTGTGCTTACCTTCAGCAGTACAAGGCCAGTAAATCTTATTCCCAGAAAGCTGCCCTAGACCTGCTGTACCAGACTTCACCCTTCTGGCACAACCAGCAGGTATTTCAGGACACGAGGTCATAAAGCCACTGCGCTGGCGAGCAGTTCGTGCCATTTGTGCTTTAGTAAATAAACAAATGCTATATTCCTATTGCATTAACACCAGTTTCATCTTTTCTACTATTTTTATGAACTGAAAATACTCATAACATGTCCAAAAGACATTATAAAAACCCACAGAATGTGCATTAAATGTTTTCAATTCTGGGGATCCAGTCCGACTGGTTTAATGCAGTCTGATGATTTGTCCTGATGCATTCCAAGAGACGCGTCTGTTTTGAATAAAGTTTTTGTCCATTTCTGGTGCATATATGGCTTTTAACATCCCACCTAATTCTAAGCAAGTAGATCTGTGAATGGAAATTGTGAGTACTTTATTGCCTGGTCTTTGTAGGCTTTTTAGCTTGTTCTGCTGATACTAATACATTAATTTTTTTTTTTTCAAAGCCTCTCCAATTCTGTTTGAGGAGATACTTTTGCACAGATTTGTATCCTTGCAGATTAGGTAAGTCTGCAGCTCTGCATAATAGTTTAAAATCAACAACTATTGCCTCGAATACACTGAAACAGAGGTATCATTTAGCAGAGGGCTTTCTGAATAAGGAAGGATCTAAAAAACAACAACAACAACAACAACAACAACAACAAAACAACAACAGGAATGCCAGAAAATAGTAAACATACAGCACAGTTAAATGTTCCTTTTACTTTTTGGTATTGTTTGAAAGCATTTGCTGAAACATAAGGTAATTGGGCTAAATACGGAGGCTGTAGAAATCCAAATATTTCTAAGGAAGTATTTTTTTCTCCCTGTCTACATGGATTCTTTTCAGTGTATATCTTTGCATCCTATTAGTTTAAAATCCTATGGAAATTAAGTTAATAGCTAAATACTAGTGGACACACAGTATAGGAATTTCATTTTGTAGACTGAATCCAGTCCTCTTAACTGCCACTTAAAGTGTAAGTGGTAGAATAAATCTGTGGCAAATCCAGCAAGGGATTTAGCAGCTCTTTTCAGAAGAAGCTTTGTAAAATTGCTTACATTTCTGAAATGTAAGGCCTACACCGGGCCTACAGGACAGTACCTGAGATATAACCTAACCCAGTAAACATATTTACCTCTTGTAAAAGTCTGCCTGTCCCAAAGAGAAGGGTAAAAGGACATCGCGTACCCATGATGTTGATTTTTAGCTGTCTGTTTTCCTACCAGACTGGTCTAATACAATATAGTGCTTTTTCCTCACAAACACATATGTTTTCAAAAGCAGTTATTGTACTCACTGAAATGAAGCTTAATCAGGTTCCTGTTCTGATCCCAGCCACAGGTACAGGCTTTTGTTTAAGGCAAAAGCTATGTGCTCCACTCAGTGCTGGACTGTTCCACCCGTGATGGACAGAGACAACTGCCTGTAAAGGCAACTGATTTCACAACTATTCCAATGCATTTTACATGATCCCTAGTAACAAATATATCTAGCAATAGCCTCCTCGAAATACTATTCAAAAGTAAAGGTATTTGCAGCAGTGCATAAAGAGGCATTATAACAGTTTGGTTTTACAGCTGGTACCAATTTATGTCCATTCATCCCACTAAAAAGGAAAGGGAGAAGGATACGTTCATGCAGAGTTTGGATTCTCTGCATCATCTGAGCTTCTTTTGGGTGCTAAGCAGCCAACAGTGCTTTCAGAAAATGAACCGTGTATTGTCCTGGAAATTAACTGACATTTTATACATGCGGTTCTAGAATTATAAACCCTGCAATACAGTAAGATTAAGCAACCTGCATGTTGTAAAGGTTTCCCCTTCTTTTACTATACCCCGTGGATTAAAAAAAACCTGCATGCATCAGAGCTGTTTTCTTCAACCATGCATAGCAAATTCTGCTTTACTGTGCAGAACACAGGCTGTGCTCCCAAGTAATTATTCCTCAGCAATTTGTCCTAGAGGAGAAAGGCAGCCCAGTCTGTCAATCCTGAAAGAGGGAGCAAAGAAACAGAGGGGAAAAAAAAGCCCCCCTGGCCACCCACCAGTCCAGTAACAGGCAGTGCATTTTTTTTCTCACATACAGAAATTCCTGGGTTTCTCTCTACTATCCTTCTTTCCTGGACTCAGACAGGACAAAAAGGCAAAGGAAGGTATTTATCACTCTGAAAATTACACTTTTCTTTCTTGAAAAACAAGCTTTGTTACCCAAAGATTGATTTCTTGGTCACTGTATGAGTATGTAGAGATACGGAAGCAAAGTGAAATGGGGTGCCAGTGCACTCCATCCCCGCTTCTCATGGCTTTAGATACTCCAGAAACAGGAGTGACTGAGATGGCCCAGTCCCTTGAAATCCTTAACAGAGCTTTACAGGGAAATAGGTGGGAGTGAATATCCAAGGCAGTCTTGACAGGATTCCACTTACAGGCAAACACGATCGTTATTTCAGACTTTTCTGACCAAAATCCCCATTAGTCACATTAGTTACATCAGTAAGAACTCTTTCAACAGGCAGAAAGGAATAGAGGGCTGTTTTGTGCTCATTCTTAAGGGTAGTCTGATTCAAAAGTGAAGTAATTTTAGGTGCTTAGATACTGGGTTAGTGTCTTTTTCTAATCAATAAACTAATAGAGCTGAGAAATGCTTTTTCAAGCAAAAAAAAAAAAAAAAAAATCTAATTCTGAAGTTCTGAGATCAAAGTATCCATACTGAACCAGTGTGGGGCTCCAGTCTGAGGAACTAATTCCACCACAAGAAAATCTATATTCTCTCACCCAACAAGAGTAGACATTTGAAGAACTGAACAGGATCTCCAACAGAACAACAGAAAGTTACCAATGATAAATTTAAAACCTACAGAACAACACCAAGCAGGTGAGACTGGTAACAAAAAATAACCAATTAAACAGAAGTGTCTACTGATGCGAAATGTGGGGGCACAAAACCAGACGCTTAACTTCAAGGATCTAGTAAAAGCAGCATATAAAATTATATTTGCAGAGGACAAACTAAAAGGTGTTTAAAACTCCAGTGAGGACAGTGAAGTACTAAAGAAGCTGAAGAGGTCAGAAATATGGCAGGAAATGAAATGGATTCAACCTACAAAACTGCAACCCAGTTCATCTAGGGAAAAATAATCCAGAATGCAAATATTAAATGACAAGGAGATATTTGCAAAGCAGTTAAACAAAACAAAAAACTCTTGGGGGAAAATAGCAAGCAGAAAACTGGACATCAATTTGCAATGTGATATGGCAGTAAAACCAGCCAGCACCGTTTTGGATGACTTGCAGAGTACAGCTTGTCACTGAGCAGGGATACCACAGTCCCTTTTCACACAATACTGATGGGAACTTACAGACTGGGGGGGATTTCAAAGTAGCTCAACAACAGCGATGGAAGAATCTGGACAGACTAACAAAAATTTAAAACTATAAAAAATGTTCAACGTCAACTAAAGATGGACAATAGAGCTAACATTGAGGAAAAGGCGAATGGCTACAGTGATTTCACATGGTGCCACAGGAGAAAAAGGGACAAACTTGCTCAAATAAATAAATAAACAAACTCAACCTCCAAAACAAAACAAGAACAGATCATTTGAGAAAACAGTTCATAATAAAGGCCTATTATCCCACTGCAAAAAAAGAGGAAAGAGGATATGAAGGAAATCACAGTGCTGGTGTTATTTACTTATCAGACTGATAAATCAGCTCAACTGTACTGTATGAACCATTCCCAGATCTACACAACACAACACATGCTACCTGGTAGGTGTAGCATCTCTAAGCTGTACAGAACTTTTGCAGAGGACTTCCCAGGAGAATAACGTCTACTTCACTGCAGTCTGTACCTATGCATGACTGACAGTACGGTAAAGACTCAAAGTCAGATCTAGAACAAGTGCAAGGTAGGGAAGGAAGCTGGGACACATACAGGGGTGTTAATGCTCAAGCAATATTTACCTTCAGAACTTGAGAACCTTGAGAATATCTTCTTTGCAGTACATTAGCTCGGATGACCTTCCATACGATTACTTAAATATTTTGTACTTCCTCTTTGCAGGGTTACTGCTATTCTCTGGCTCTCGAGTCTACTGCTCTTCTTCTTACAGCCAGAGCCACAGCTAACAGTGAGATGGACACATGAAGGAGAAAAATAAACAAAGCCCTACTGCTGGCATGGTGCTGTTGCACTTTGCAATCTCATTGCACATTTCTGAGTGATTGTGTGAGAGGTGGTGAACAACAAATAAATAGAGCAGGCTGCTTCTTTCCAGGTGAAGCATATTTAAAAGAAGCAAATATTTATAGAAGAACCTTCTAGGACCATTAACAACTTGCAAATCTCAAACTATTCTTAACTAATACAGTCTGGCTCACTGAGAATTGATGAAAATTTAGTAGGTCATGAAGGAATCTCCTTACTTTTTGTGTGAAACCCTCACAACGGTTCAAAATTAACTAAGACGTCTCAAGACTTCTGACCCTAGCAGAAGTCTGAGAGAAAGCTGTGATGGCAGTTTTGTGCACTACCTGTTAAGCTAGGTACACGTCTAAATATATATTCTCTTAAGATACGCTGTGTTAGGAGTTAAAACATGTTTCTAGGAGAAAGCTTTCCAGGCATATCTATAGACAAAACAGCTTTCCTGTTTTGAACTGGTCTTTAAGACTTTTGGCAGTATATGACAAATATGGAAATAATCAGAACTCTTGCATGTGATGCTGCAGTACTTGGAACACATAAAACTCACTCAAAAAAGGTACCAAGTCACGGGCATTAACTTTTAATAAATTAGATGTATACTGCATTGTCAGCAATTGTTTTCTTTTATCCTCTGCATTAAAATTTAAAGCTATTAAGACAGCTTTATTCATAAATTACAAACATAATACATTATATAATAATAACTTTTAAGATTAGCCTTGAGAAAGTCCAGCCTAAAGTCAGATTTTAAAATAATTTTCTTGCACTTTAAACACGTCACATTTTAAACTACTGCAATAAGCTATAAAGCCATCGTCTGTGTCTCAGCTGTACAAGTTTGGCTCCATGTTCTGTACACAGGGTTCACAGGGTTGTTGCTAGCTGCATGAATCCCAGCACAAATCAATACATTTGAAGCCAAAAGAGACTGATGTGCATATAGCATGATCACTGAGTAACACAAGCTACAGAGTCTCCTTCAGTGTTCTACTAAAATTCAGTGACTGCTGGGACCTGCCTTTTAGAAGAACCTACAGCCTCAATTCAAATTCCCCATCTCTTGGAAAACTGCTCCAATAACTCAGTAAAGTCAAGCAGCATTAATTTCAGGGCTTTTGTTTGTTTTGTGGCTTTGTTGTTGTTATTGAGATTCAACCATATGATTATGAAAATTGCAAGAGCCTTTAATTTACGGTCATGTACCGTGCCATTTAAATGCAAGTGTATGTAACTGTTTCACAAAACCTTTTTGCACAAATACCTGAAACTTGCACATAAGCCGTCAGGCAAGATAAGGTTAAGATAGTTCTCACCATGCTTATTATTATTATTCCTACTGTGTTCAATTGTTCAGAACTACACTTGAGATCAGTTAACTGACATAAACTTATTTTCATCAGTTATCTGTTTTTATATACTTAGTTTGGAAGAGTCTACATGGCCCAGCATTCTTAAAACAGAAAATTAACAGGAGCCAGCAACTTGGGTTTGGAACACTGTACTATTTTGATTCCAAACCACACATATTTGTATGGTTAACAAATGCAGCAGGGGGATATTGGTACACAGAAGTCCAAAAACGTACAAATCCTTTGTTGTTCTTTTTTATACCCCTGAAAAAAACAATTTGGTTGCTTCATTATATATAAAGAAATTTTACCAAACAAAACATGGGTGCAAGATTGCTTATAGCTTGTGTACCATCCACCCCCATTATCTAGATATTCCCAACCACATTTATCTAAAAATAAAAAAGTTTTGATCAGGTTTTGTTCACTGAAGCATAGTAAGTGGCAAAGCTTTTTCTTTTTCTTTTTTCTTTTTCCCTCGTAGCAGGCTGGTATGGTAGAGAATTTCACAGTGTATGTAAATGAATGTCATTCACAGTGCTGGTCTGCAAGGATAGCATTGCAGAATCCAGTGGAAACTACAACATGGTTCAGCTCATCTGCCCTAATCTCATAACTGACAGTTAACAAGTTAAAGGGAAATAAGCCACACAGGCAAATACGAGCTGGAGATAAGGTTAGCTGGGGGTCCTCCCTTCCTCTTCCCTGTCTGGTTTATCAACTGTTGGTAACATCACTGCTACTGCATAAAGCCTGGGATCAGAGAAATATTTCAAAACATGAATGTTAAGTGTATGTGCATCCTGATACAAATGGAAATAACAACACAGCTCAACTGGTGAGCCAAGTAACAGTATAGCCAGGTGTGTTTCTCCCCACCTTTTAATAAATAAATCAATCTGCACACTTACAACATTAGGAAACATGCAAACAAAACAGTGTTTTCTCAGGGATGCGCTTATATAGTTCTTGTGTAATTTTATGTATACGTATTTACTCACCAAATTGTAATCCTTGACCTCTTGGCTTTACAAATCAAGCTAAGTACCGAATACCTGAGACATACATGTAAACACGGCCGTTTTCACAACAAAGTACACCTAGGTTCGTTCTATGAAATTTCCTGCACCTCAGTCACACTTCATCAAGCTTATTGTTCCTTACTGAAACACTGACGGTAGGCACCTCAGGATTCTAAGTGCGGCATCATAAAACACAGGAAATGGAAAAGCCAAATGGGAAGACAAGCTAACGCCACATTTCGCAAACATTTTACTCTAAGCTTTCCGACAATAAAATCTACTTAGGATTTTCTTTCCCTTCAGCATGCAGGATTTTGCATGCATACAACAGAAGGACTTCTTGGCATAGTATTATCATCTAAAGTAAACTCTTGGCCACAAAGAATAGAGCAGGCTTTTAAAACTTTGCCCTTTCCCTCCTCCACACTCACAGTCAGTGCTAATATTCATTTACATTAAAGATAATCGTTACTTTGTCCAGACCACATGATGCTATTTACTGACCACAGGAAGGAGGCCAGTGCACCTGTCCAGATGTGCTGACTCCTACATCCACCCACATGCATCCAGGTAAACAAATGAGCATGTGCAAGTAAGGGCATATAGCCACGCTTTTGGTAAAAAAGAACCACTGTACAAATTGAAAATGAGAATTTTCATCTAACGCTGTAGTTTAGTCACTCCGATTCTATGTTGCAGCTTTTCTGTGCAAATTTCACTATTACAAGAGCACCAACAGCCACCACAGAACGAAGTTGCCAAGGAAAAAGCAAGTTGATTAAAATGGGCCACATCATTAATAGCACACAGCGTGTTTGATTTGAAAACCATTGTTCCTTTGGGTAAGGAGAGATACCAGGTTTGAAATTGCAGCAGGTATTGTAAGATGCATTTTCACAATATTATTGACTGGAAATAGAAACAGCCTACTGACCTGGGGCCGCTTAGAGTGGCGGTGTCCCTCACTGCCTGTGCAGTTTCTGATGCGAAATCCAGAGCTCCAGCCACAGGTTTGGTTACTGTGCCAACCAGGCCTTTCCCAAGGCCTGATATGAAACCACTGACACCGCCTTCGGTTTTCACACCTTCAACTGTTGAAGTTATTACACTTGTCAATCCTCCAATGATACCTAGCGAAGACAAGAACAGCAAAGTAGGCCAGAAGTATTGCCTCTAAAAATGACACAGTTTTGTTCCAGCTGATGTTGTCTGCCTAAAAGATTTATTGTCAAACTTGATAAAAATGTGTCGTGCATTACGTGTAATACAAAAACTGTTTTACAATTAATTAACTAATAATTGTATACTGTATACATTAACATCTATTTTTAAACCCATGCAGTATATACATGCATGCACACAGACATTACAAACAAATTACACGGATAATATCCCAAGAAAGATTTAACCCTTTAAATGTATATCATGTTGCATTTCTATACTATTTTATTCCACATCTGTATTTACAGAGTCCTCATCTATTTCTGAGGTGAAGTGGTTACCGAGAGTGTGACACAATTCATTTACCACAAAAGCTTATACAATTTGAGACAGAAAATGTAAAACAGCACTTGTACACTGGAAAAAGTCAATTAAAGTGGCATTATGTGTTTTTAATTGAGATGCTGCCGAAAGACATTTCTGTGAACTTTTCTGTCACTGAGAATTTAAGTGCTCAGAAGAAATCAAGAACCTACAGAGGCTTCAAAAGACTTGGAACAGCTCATATTAACTGAGAATGTGCTTTATGGATGGAAATCATATCTTCATGATTAAAATCTCACGATTTTTGACGAACTGGCTTAAGACACACAAAAATGCTCACACCATCTGGCTCTTTAGCTTTCCAGCGGCCAGGTGCTCTTTTAAGTACTGTAATTTAAGTACAGACCAGGCTGTGTCTTGCAAACTTGAGAAGTGCATAGCACCAAGTATTTAAAACACTTCTCTTGGATAACTGTAGATTATGGTTAATTCCTCCACTTCAACAGATAGGATTTGGCATGGGGGGATGGGAAGCATATAAGAACCCCACAGAACTGAAATTAAAAGGGTCCTATTAATTATTGGATGACTTCACAGCAGTCTGAAGTATTTCATTTTTCCTCAATTTACACTTAATATTGCTTATACCAGAGTTTACAACACACTATGAGAGAGACCTCTCATGATCCACTCAAATACCTGCACGGTCTCTATGAGAAAACACCAGTGGAAAGACTTTAGCTCAGCATAGAAAAGATTGCCATTTTAGTAAAAGCAAGACTATCTTTATACAGGCTGCAACAATTGCACTCAAAGAACGACACTTAAACAAACTGAGCCAAGATGATGCAAAATATAAATATTTGATTTAAACTTGGCTTGTATTGATTTAACTCTCTTCAACAGATAAATCATGAGCTAAATTGATGTGAGATTCTGGCCAAATTATGCCTGGTCCACTGTCTTTTACACAAATTCATGACTCTAGTTCTTACCAGACTTAAAAGGAAAAAATAAAATAAAAAAAATCAACAAACTGGTGAAATGTTACTTTAAACTTCTTGGGCCGCAACTAATCACCCAAGATTAATGCAAACTGTAGTGTGCTGTTCTTTTCTATCTGCTCATTACTTTAAGAGTGAAACAAGTTAAAATTACAGTTAAGGCTTACCATGTGCAAGTCCATGGATTCCAGCTACAAGATGCTCTCCACTGGTTGCGGCGTGGTATCGAATGTATTCTCGTTCGGTTTGGTGTCTGTTATCCATTGTCTTACCCAAACCATCTGACAATGTCCCAGCAAACTGTAAGAGAACAACTTTTTCTGTTATTTAAAGAAATAAAAAGTTGTTTCCCTTATGTAAATATCCTGAAGAAAATCCTGTATTTTAGTTGTGAAATATGTATTCATACTTCTTTTTAACACATGCACAGCTCCTCCAGCTTTTTTTTTTTTTTTTTTTTTCGAATGAAGGAAGTTCTGAAGAAGCCCATTAACCTGTGCTTTCTATTAATGCAACTTCAATCCTGAGGTGATGGTCAAAACCGTAATAGGTGCTCAACTGTGGTGGTCAAGCCAAAAGCCTGTGAAAGATGTACTGAAAAGTTCTAGTGACCCAACCGTAACCTTTCAGAAAACTCAAAAGAATGTTTAGATACAAAGCTTTTCTTCTGCAAAGAGATGTGAAGAGCTTCGAGGCAAATATTCCTGACGTGAGATTGAAACATTTGCAAGAGTTGCTTAAATTCTTTGTAGTAACACAATGTTGAAATGGCTGGCTCTATTTTGAAAAGAGTCGGACCACGCTCGCTGCGGCACAGGGGCTGATCTAGTGCAAGATGGCAAAATGGGTAAGGGCCCACAGGTACAATGAACTGCGGAACAAAAATCTAAAGGGAACCTTAAATTTGTGTCTGGCACAGTTTTACTCTTTGCACTTAACAGTATGAGGGGAGACTTGAGAAACAGATAAAAGAACATATACAAGTTCAAGCAGGACTTATTCCAAGAACTCCGACCGTTACTGAGTATCAGTCAATGAAAAAGTTCCAAATAAAAGTGATCGACTGTGATCTGTTGACCTCTAGGTTAGATGTAATCAGATACAAAACAGAAGCTTAAGGGGGGAGGGAGGCTCCAAAAAAGGGGAGACAAATCTTTTAACTTTACCTCATATTCAGGAGGATATGGCAAGGAATTCCTAGCAGGCATTTTCCTATAATAATCTCCAATCAGTAGCTGTATTGGACTGTAAATAGTTGTTCACCTTCTGTACCTCCCTCAACTAGCATCAATGTTCTTACAGTCTTCTCCTTTCAATAAACAAACTTGTTATTAAAGATAATTTAGTGCCTTGTGGTGTTTTAGACCATGGGTAGGGAGTCTACCAGATGCCACAGGACTATCAGATACTGGATATCTGCAGCAGTGGTGAAATCCTTTCCTGCGCTGATCACAGCTCCCCTGTGACAAGTATTTCATTCTTTAACAACTGTACATGGACATTGCTTTCCACAACTCAGCTTAGCTTTGCTTTGGTGCCTGTACAGTCTCCTTTGCATCCATATAAGTTATATTAAAAAAAAACAAAACACGTGATTGCACCTGAAGTCTACTAAAGCCTAGTATGAAACAGACAAAGAGCTAGTTCACGTGCTCAATGCAATGCCCTCTTTCTGTCAGCGTTTTCAAGGCTGGGTTCCTTTTCACCACTGACAAGATTTCCTAGCTTTAAATACTTCTGTCCAGCTCAAAGACAAACCAGTGCAACAGCTCCAATTATCTAAACAAGCATGTTTTAACAACATGAATAAAATTAAGTCCCACAACCCTTCTTGATCATATGGACACGGAGCAGAGCATAGCGACCGCTTACTTCTGACCTCCATGTGAACTTAATGTAGGCATGATTTTTTTTTAATTAGCCTAGAAGTACAAACCAACCTGATGTAAGGATTAGAAGAATTGCTATAAAAATTAAAATGCTCAACAGGGCCTTCAAATATCAAATCTCATTAAGGAACCTGTCAAGTCCTGCAAGTTGTCTTTTAGGGATACATTCTGAAATCTACATTAGTTGATAATTAGACAAGCAGCAAGCAGGAATAAACCCACATAGTAATACTGATCAAATTGGTAAGCTTTTACACCTTTTGGTATTTTTTTTGTCCTGTCTAAATTAACCAGCTCCACTACACCAGCTTTCCTGCTAAGTACAAACTGTTCTTCTGTCATGTTTTTCCTTCCTCAGTGAAGCAGACACCTAATTAATACTCAATAACAATTTAGTTTTTCCATGCACAGAAAGAATTTTAATGTAATAACGATTTATCTGCTTAGGAAGGAGGAGAAAAATAAAAATATATGCACACAGGTTAAAATCATAGTCTCTATTAAGCGTAAAGGCAAAAAAAAACAACCGGACATTTCACAGGTATTAGTAAGTCACATTAAGGCCTGCTGAGCAAGTGAGCAACGTGCCATTTTCTGCTGTCAAGTTTAGGCTTATCTGCAATAAAGATTCACACTTAACAGTAGTATTGGCATTATCCTGGCTCGAGATCTGGACAAGAGCTGCGTCATCTCCAGTCACCCAACATACGTAATACCACAAGTGAAATAACTGCTGGGTATCAGAAATTTTTAACCATCTTTTTCCTTTCACCTCAGCTACATTTTCACAGTTTCCGAGCCTTTTCAACAACATGACTGTACCTACCTATAAAAAAGGAAAAAGTAATCCTAGCATAGAATAAAATACACCCCTGTTCCCAGTCTATGCAGACTAAAATCACTGTATTATGAAAACATTCAGCAGTAGCAAGCTATTTCTGGTTCAGGAACCTGAGGCAGCAGTTTAAGTCTCTCTTAAACACCAACTTGTAAGGGAGACTTGAAAACTTTAATGCACAAAACCAGTTTT
The DNA here is from genome assembly GCF_011077185.1 of Oxyura jamaicensis. Taxonomy (NCBI): domain Eukaryota; kingdom Metazoa; phylum Chordata; class Aves; order Anseriformes; family Anatidae; genus Oxyura; species Oxyura jamaicensis. Next base: position 5,817,371 of record NC_048913.1, on the reverse strand, counting down.
GCCTTTCCTCCCTGCTCTCCCCTGGCCCAAAGACCTTGCTTTTGGATGCCTCCTTTAGGAAGTGCATTATTAGATGTTAAGATATTAAGACTTATGGAAGAGCAGTGATTGCGGCTTATTGAGCTGTTAACCCAATCACGTGGAAAATAGTCTCCAGATAAACAAGGGTGACAACAAAAGTGTTATCCACCCTTGTCTTCCTTAGCCTTTGTTAATAAGGTGTGACGTGATAACTTCAAAGGCTAGTTAAGAACCGTGTAAATGCCAACAGAACTAAATACAGGCCATCTATGGAACAAACATAAAACTAAAACCTAGCCCCCTTCTTCCTCCACATTCACGTGTCCTTTGCCTACTTGCTTACCAAAAAAAGAACTTAGCAACTTGGTTTTTATCTCGAGTTCTTCTCCATTTTACATATCCTTTCACTGCTACTGAATGAAGCAAGCTGGCATGTCAGGTACACGTCAGAAGGCAGGTACTTTACTTGTCTACCTAGCATCTCCAACTGCAGCTAGGTACTGGTTTTCCAGGCTACTCAAGTCCAGAGAAACTAAAGTTCTGTCATTTCAGGTAGTAAAAATACTTCAGCTTATAACTAATAAGCATTACCTAATGCTTTCTTTGCCTTACCCGTTCTGCCTTTATAGCCCCAAGTAAACATGATTACTCATCAGTTCTTGTTTCACGTTTACACAGTGTAACCCACCAGTATTAATATCTACCACGATCTGCTAAAGCAGTTGAAATAATAGACAGAACACTAATCTACTCATGGTTTATTTTTTTAGAGGCCCCATAGTAAAGGAAGATATGCCACAAGAACTTTAACAACTGACCATGTATCCCTTGCTGTTTCAAGCAACAGGGGAAACAAATAAATAAATAATACCATACAGAGTGTTTGGGAGCCAAAGCTGACGCCAAATAATAAGACTTATGGGGCATAAGAAGAATTCAAAGCAAATGAAAACTGAGATAATTCTAGACTTTGTACTGCATGTTCCCTCTAAGCCAGACGCACGAGGCACACAGCATGGAAATCAGTTTTAAGTAATCTTTTAAAGTCTTTTTAAGCTCTTGGCACTGCCTTGTTCTCTAAGGACATCCCAAAAGGATAAATACACAATTATGACTTTAGTCCAAACATTCCATTGTAATTCTAGCATCAGAGAATTGTACTTTTACAAATATTATTTACTGAGCAAAGTAGAACATTCCAAGGAATTTTAAGGAAGAAAGTGATTAAATAAAATATAGGTCAGTTATAACTTCTGTGCAAACCTCATAATAAACTGCGTTTAAATTAGAAATCACAGGGTTTACTCACTTTTCAGCCTCGCTCTGCAGAACTTCTTTTTAAAAAGTTCTTTAAAAAAGTTCAGGCAACTCTAGCCCCAGACACCACACGCTGGTGATGCTCATGCTTTTATCTCAGTACCTGGTTCTCAGAGACCAAGGCACCAATGTAAGCATGTTACTTTAGCAAACTAGATAAGAGTATTTAAAATGTATTTAAAGTTGGAAAGTCTAACGCAAACTGTGAATTATGTCATCTTCGTTTCTCACACACACTCCTGCATTTTCCAAAACAGGAAAATCCCCAGTCATGATGACTAAAAGTCATTCCACAGTTTCAGCAGTAACTCCCCTAAATATACTCAAGTGTCTACGTGAAAGAGAAGAGCTGCCTATTGCAGGAAACAAAGGCTGTGTAAGTAATTAACTGATAGGGAAAGAACAGCGATAAACAGATTTCTGAACAGGAGTTCTGTTACATACATTCTTCCTTACGTCCCTGATTTTGGAACTGCATTTTCCTCCCCTCTGCTACCCTGACGTTTGCTTTCTGATGTACTTCCAACAGAAGCAAGAGGCATCACAGTACAGACTGAAAGGAATAATACAGTAAATATTAGCTGGGATATACTGAACACCCCCCCAGAGTATATATTGTGAAACTCATCTAGTACAAAATGCTTTACTTTTTTTTTTTTTTAAGACTCATAAGCTGTTTTTTTTAGCATGTAATGATATTTTTTTTCTTTAGATAATATTTAAATGTAATAAAACATCGACACATTGTATGTATGTTTAACAGTTATCTTACATTAAACGTATCTATAACTTACATAGTAAACTCAAGGCAATTGATATCATTAGAACATAGAGGCTACTTGCTTTGGAGTTTCGTTTGAAAACAAACAAAAAGAACACATCCACATCTTCCCTGCTGAATAGAAGTTTTGGCAGTACTGTTCAGCCAAGTGATTAAATACAATGGACTACCTCTAAGCATTTAATGCCCATCTAGGTTTAACACCCTGTGGTTATTTGCCTTCTAGCAGTATCATTCAAAGTTATTTTTATTTCCTACTTCTCTCAAACCTGTTATATGTATCTTAGAGGTAGAAAGATTTTACACTGACTTGACAATAAGATACAATGATTAAAAACTATGCATTTCTCTCAGTGCATGGAGGCAAAAATCTCAGTATACAAGTTACAGGCTAAGCAAACATGCACATGCTGCTGGGATTTGGTATGGTAAAGAAACCCTGCTTCAGAACAGATAGCCATCTGCAAATCTTGATGTTACTCTTTAGAAAGTGTAAAAATGCAGTATTCATAGATACAATAACTAGGTACAATGGGACAGATAGAGGTGTCTAGGAAATTCTTCAGTCCAAGTTCCCTTCCTTTTATCGTGATGTCTCAAGACGAATACTAGTACTTAATACGTTTCTGTGACTTACTGTGAAAATAACTTTCAGAGCAGCTTCTTTACTCGTGCACTGTTAAGAAGTGGAAGATACAAACCCTACACATTTCATTTTACAAATGTCAGTAGGTAGAAAGACAACACAGCTTCCTCCTCATACATCTCTCTCTCTTTGGTCAGCTGTACATTGTTCTAGGACTCATAAACAAAATGCTTTGGGTATTTGAAAGCATGGCGTTTTCTCAGATTTAAAACTCCTATCTGAAGCTGCTCCATAAAATACATTTACCATGGCTTCTGTCAGTTTCCTAAGAAAATGATTACCCAGGTATTCAGTCAGAAAGGTTTGTGGTTTCAGGCAAATTTAAATGTTATGCTTTTTACACTTTCCTTTGCACATTACTCCATGCCAGGTAAACTGTTGCACGCTACCCTAAACACAGAGGATGGTTTAGGCCAAGCCCATTTATAACCAGGTCAAATCACGCAGAGAGAAATGCGTATCGGAACTATGAACAAAACTTATGCGGCCCTAATTTAGCAAATACCAAACCAGCAGAACGCTATAATCAGCTTCTCATTTTAAGAGATACGTAAACTTTGACCCTCTCTAAATTACTGACAACCAAGAGGAGGCAACGGTTTTCCCACCGAAAAAGCATATGCTGCTTGAGATCCCGTGCAGCGATCTCCACCCCTATTTCTGTCATGTAAGCGAAGGGAAGGAGCTTTAATTAGCTCACATCCCATCGTTAACTGAGCGTCCTAATGCATCCTGACAACGGCATGTTGGCCGGGTGATCTGGAAGCCCCCTGACGCGCTGCCTGCGGCTGCCTGATTAGCCGGGTGTCCCGGGGGAGCCCCGCTGGCTCTGTCCCCCAGCTGCCTGATGAGCCGGGTAGCTGCCCTCGGGGACCTCCTGGGAGGCTGCACCAGCAGGTGCCCGTTGGCAATAGTTTTGTGTTACAGGGTTGAATGAGTGATCCCTGCAGGAACTGCCGGCTGTTTTCACATACACAGAAGGCAGTCAAAAGTCCACAGCATGAACTTGGAATGACCCCAATTGCAGAGTCACTGGCGGGTTCATCTGGAGGACAACTGCGCTTTATTAAACAACTAATACTCTTAACAGATAATTCCCCCCCTCTCCTCCCCCCTCGACTTTAGCAAAGCTTTAAGGTCTTCCTGTTTGTTTATTTTTTTGGGAATGGCATTACTTGCTCTCTTCCACCCACTCCTTAAAAAAAAACAGAACACAACACAACAAACACACCTCTACATACTGAAAGCTAGCAAAAAAAACCTGAAGAGATCTAGTCCAGTTCCTTGAGTTAATACCTGACAACAACGTATTTGTGCTGTGGTAGATTGTTTTTAACCATCACCCTCACCAGCGCCCTTGCTACTTGCATACAACAACTTTGTTATTTCCAGTGCTCACATTGCAGCGCGCTTCCTTCCAGCAATACACCGGACTTCCCAGTCCCTTTTTCTGTGCTGTCACCTATGACCACACTTGGGATGCACAAGAAGCTTCTCTTATAAAACCTCAGCGGCTTTCTGTGTCCCATTAGATTTTTGGAGGAAACCTGCTGCAAGCCTCCTGTGGCCTGCCATCGTTTGTGCAGTGTAAATAGCTTACAGTTCCTTGAAGGATGACTCGCTCAGATCTGTAAAACTGATGGCAATCGTCTTATCTATTGTTACAGCTCCAGAAGATAACCTTGGCCACCTCCTCTGGATGTACAAATACTGTCTTCCCTCCTCGGCGATACACAACTAAGGAATTTCAAGTTTAAATTGGTGCTGTTTAACATATTATACACAACTTTATATGTGCTCCCTCTTAAAATATACAGTAGGGTGGTGTACTTAGCCTTGTGGCAAGGCTGAGGTGATGAATTTCAAACGCACACCCCATTTTTTCTCTTTCAGTTTCTAATTGTGATACATGGGATATACGTGACTGCTTTCATGACATGCTAACCATTTAAAACCTGTAGGTGAAGACCTAATTTCATTTTATCATTAATGGCAACTGTTCATTTCTAATTTTATAGTTTGTGCTTTTAGCAGCACTCTGCATGCTACATTTTAAACTCTCCTTCATTCACCTCGTTTCCCAGTGAGTCAGCAAAACAAGAACATTGTATTCTATTTTGCAAGAAAGTCAGCTGGTAACATCCTTCAAAGTAAAGCTCTAGACAGGTGTAAAAAGAAAGCTTCAAGTTTTAATAAATTGTCGAGATGGTCACTTGTCGATTTCTGCATAAAGCCAAACATCTCATTGCTTGCACTTGTCAGGATCCGCATTGTCTACTGAGGAATTTCTCTTGGAAAGGCTAATTCAAAGCCTCCACCAGTGTGTCAGCTGGATTCTGAATGGGCACATTTAAGACATCAAGTCCAGATCAAAATGTTTATTCCCACAGAATACATAATTTTTGTTTGATTTTACCAATGCCCTTTCTCCACACAAAGATACACTGTAGTCAAAGCAGGTTCACAAACGCTTTGTATAAGAAGCTTTGTAAAATAAATGCTGAATTTAACCCAAGCTCTGAAGGGACCTTATGATCAGGATGCTAGCCACACACATATTATCCCATGGTATGAATGAAAGACAGGAACAATATAATCCTTCAAAGTTCTCAGACATGATCCTTTATCTTTCACTTCATACCCCAAAAATCTCTTTCAAAGATACCGATTCACAGATAGCAGGGACTTTGCACATGAGAGGTGGGTGACACTTCCCTTGGCTTTTGATTGCCATTAAATGGCCATAAATCTTACTGCCTTTTAAAATAGTTTAAAAATCGGTAAAATTGCCTCATCTATAGTGTTCCCCCCAGCACTGAAAATTTCTACCTGTAAATTTCAATTACTTTCCATCACGGATTCTCATAATCTTCACGTTTCCATACTGATTTTCACTGCTCAGTACTTGATCTTGCACATGTGCTGCTAGTCTTAGAAGGAAATACAAACTAAACTGAAGACGATCTGCAGTGCCACCTGGATGCATTACCTGAACGAGCTGAAACTAGCCCCGAGGCAATACTGGGGAAGATACGAGGAGAAAAATCTTAATCAAAAACAAATCATAGCAAAAAAGACAGCAAAGACAGAGAGGCAGTCAGAAAACATAGGTAAAACCAGTTTTAACCTGAACCGTATAAATCACTTCTAGGAATAAAAAAAAAACTTGAGAAATTTCTTTATTTCTTGAGAAATAAAATTCTGTCACTATCTTACCTACAAGCAAGACAACGCTTGGTTTTGGTTGCTTTTTTTGGTTGGGTGAACATAAAGCCCAAAACCTTCCTCTCCCTGGCAACCAGAATGCAATCTCTCCTTTAACTCAAGGTAAGGGACATATAAAGTAGCTCCTGTCTGTTCAAAACCAACAGAAAGCTTATTTCAAGTGAAATACTTGGAATGTGAAGAACAGGAATACTGGAAAGGCAGAGCAAGGTGGACCAAAACAAAAGCACTGAAGTATTGAGAAAGTTCTGCACTATTTTTCTGTGCATAAAAACTGTCAGTAAGTTCCTTTTTTGGGGGGGAGAGGATCATTTCCACCCAATATTTGTAACAGAGAAGCCAAGCCTAGCTGCAGAGCCGTAACAACTACATTACTGCGTGCTCATAATTCACAACAGATAACAGAATCCCTAATATGGGCTGAACGGATCAGACACAAAGTACAGCATCGAGAAGCTGATTTATTTTTCAAACCTTTTACAACCGGGAATTTTCTTATGTCAGCGCAACACCTATTCGCCAGCAATAGGTTCAGCCCTGCTTAGTCTTCCATTCAGAGTATATAAGCTATGGAACATGTTTCTTCAGACATTAACTCGGTGTTCAATATCCAATTCTAATTGAAACACCTCTGAAACAGAAATAACTTAGGATTTAGAACTATCATGCCTGAAGGGGGAAATAAAGGGCGAATGCCAAGAATTCAAGACATTTCTACGCATATGGCAGCTATAGAAATCTTCATTCAGAGGGAATGAAATTCCCTCAGGTGTCTATATTTAGGATCAAAGAACTTTTTAAAATACAGAACTTTGAGTCTCCAAGGGATAAAAACTACAAAACTCTCCGTAGTGAACTTTATTTAACCTAAGGTTTTGTGCCAACCTAAATACGCTGCAGCTATCCACTTGAAAGAAGGCATTACCCACTGCATGCTCTGAAATGCATGGAAAAGCCATTACAGGAATAATCAACAGAACTATAAAATAGAAAAGCAATAAAATGACAAAACCAGATACAACTCAAATAGCTTACTTTTCAATCCAGTCGTGCAGCGTTAGATTTATCGTGATGATTACAGTCTTTAAGTTTATTTATCTATCTATCCATTCACACCTTAAATCTAACTCATCTTAAAATCTTGTGTAGACTTTTGTTTAAGACACTTGAAAGTCAGGCACACAAAACAACCAAAAATGATTTTTTTTTTCCAGCCATCAATTTATACGCAGAACAGAGGCTTAAATAGTTTTGACTACTTTAGTTACTAGCTCTGCAGAATAATGTGCAACAGACGAGGACCTCTCTGATACTCAGTAGTGCTTTCCCTACAGAAAGCAACAAGGGAGCAAGATGAAAATGATCTGTTTTTTCAGTTACATTTTTCTTGAGTAACTGGAATTATACACCCCTCTCCCCCGTTTTGTTCTTTACCAAAACTTAACATATCCTACACAAGCATAAGGCATGTATGTGGTAGAGCAGAGAGCCGAGTTCTACAACATGCCATGGACACAGCATGTCACAAATTGTACGCAAAATGTCAACTTCGTATCATATGGAGACTCCTGATTTAGGCACCTAAATCTGCTAGAAAACTAAGTGTAGTGTAAACATACAAACAAATTAATCCTTATTATTTGAGACTTCTTTATGATTATCTTTTGTGTAGCAGAACATTTGGAAGAATAATCTAGGAGCTCTCATAATGTGCTGTTAAACCTTCCTAAGGGATAGAATTCACTTGTTCTGAGAGGACAGATATATAATTGATATAAAAAGATTTTTAAAAGGCAACCGTGTGAGACCTGCACCTCAGACATTTTGGATATATCAAGTAGAAAAAATAATACCTGGGAAGACAGATAAATAGTCCATGGGGTGACTTTCAAAGGTATAAACGGGAAGCAGACATTCAGCTCCTGTTGAATTTTGAGAGGAGTTCAGCATCCAACTGCCCTTCTGCCTTTGAAAGTCTTCCTTCACAAAACCCTTGGTTACAAATGACTCCAAAGTTCAAAGAATGACCTTGCCCTTGTGGGAAATGTAGGAAGGCTCGTGCCTTTTAAAGAAAGATTTATGAGTCTGTTGCTACAGATGTGATTGCAATGAGGAAACAACACTTTATAGAAAGGAAACTCTAAAGAAACATACTCTATTGGGTGGAGTGGATGGGCCACAAGAGACTAGAACTACGAGTAGAAAGTATGGATAAAAGCACTCGTTTGTGCAGATGGATACTGCATTCCAGAAGCTCAGTAAGTATTCTACCCGATTGCTTGGATGAACCTCTGTCTGCAGTGCTGATACTAAGAAAACAGCATGATGCTTTAAGACCTCTTTGGCACACATTTAAAATGTTCTGTAGTCAATCTCAAAAAGAGATTAAGATGGGATTAAGACAGGAGTATCAGCAACATGTTATTTCATTTTAAGTCTTTGCAAAGGTCCTAATGGGCTAATCTGGGAACAAGACAATTGTATTAAATAATGTATATGTCATCTTGCCTCATAGTTCAACTGTCTGGGTTAGATGTGCTCACAACTATGCACTTTGTGATGGACTCAGGATCTCTATGGCAATTTAACTAGGTCCAGTAATATTAGTCCCGAGTTATCTGTAATTATGTAAATTCTACATCTCACCTTTCTCATCTTCTGAATTACCTTTTCCCACTACTATGGGGAAAAAGGTAGATTTTCATGTATATGAAGAAATGGAATAGGCTGGGAAAGGATGAACCAACATAAACACACTTACCAGTCTGGGAAATGAAAATAATAGGAGATAATTTTCACTTTCCTGTAACATATCTGTACTAAATACATACTTATGAAGAAAGGACTGAAACTCACATAGTCCTACCAAGTTATCCTAACTCGAAAATAAAGTGGTAAACATTAAGTGAAAAGTAAAACTGGCATATATCTTCAAGTTACCACATTTCACAGCTCTAGAATGCCTTAAAGTTTTGGTTTAAGTTAAGTTCATGTACTGGGGGTCTAGCTTTATTACTATGAACAGGTTTTATTTATATCCAGAGACACAAACAAATTTCAGCCATTCAATGTTTACTTTTCCTTTACTATTTTTATCATTCTTTGAGTAATGGGAGAAAGAAAAATTCTCTTATTAATTAGCTACATGCTATTTTTTTTAGGTGAAAGTACAAGGATAATTTTGGAAGGATGTTTTACGTCTTGTCTCCCAATTTCTTGAATATAAGCTGCATTAAAATATTTTCACATATTTACAATGATATCAAGAAAACTAGACTGCACAAGCAAAAGACACACACACACACACCCTCAAATGTGCCAGGGCGACACCGAGAACTTTTTTCTATATTTTAGTTATTACTAAATCATTTCATCATCTGTTATTCTGCATCATCACCAATCTCTCTTTTCTCCATTATTCTGTCTACAGAGCTAGACACTGTTATATTGCTAATTGATCTTGCTGTTACAGAAAGCACTTTTAATCCTTACTGACCAAATTTGGTTTATGTCATCTTTGCCACATCTCCCTCCTGACACCATCATTCTCCATACTCATAAACCTCCTGCATTTAGGAACTAGAGCGCCACATAAACTACTTTAATTACAAGCCCTCATGAAAAGAAAACGCTATTCTGTTACTACCCACAGTCATAAAGTTCACTTACAGTATGTGCTGACAAATAACATAATTGATGAGAAATATCTTAAGATTTTTTTCTTTAAAACCAACATATGTTCGTTCAGTATCAAGCACAATGTAGACTATGATCTAAGCCACTTTCTATTTTTGGCTGCTGTGTTTAGATCATACCTCTCTTAGGCAGCAAAGACCATTATTTTCAACTAATAGCACTGATAAAATAGTGTTCTCTCAATCATTATTGAAGGACAAAAGAACGTCCACCATGCACAGATTCTGGAATTAAACTAAATATAAATGCAAAGCGATCTAAGACTCCTTTAGTTTGTTGCTATGTTGCATAGAAAAAACAAAATTAACTCAAGTGTTTGCCTAACAATTCATTTTTGTGTCAGCTTAATCAGTTCCCCAAAATAAATTAACTACTTGTGTTATACTAAATAACCCTTTAAATACTCCAATTCATGTAAAGCTCTTCTTTCAATAAGATGATGCCACACTTGAACCACAGAACTAAAATACTGCTCACAACTGCATTCGATCAGAAAAATGCATGTACATTATTAATAAGGCATTGAGTTGTCTCACCACCTCCTGCACGTTTATCATCATCCCAGAAGTATATGTATAAGCATTTAAAATAAATAAATCTACATTTCAAATGCAATTTTTACAAAACAATCAGGATATAAAGCAATCTATTTAAAGATGGTAAATAATTCTTCTCTATTTTCTATTTTTAACTTACTGTTTTGGTAAACTTAAACATCATAATTATTACCTTTGCAGCTGAATTTGATACTCCATGTGTGACGTTTCTGATGAGACCACCAACATTGCCATATTTTATAAGTCCAGTAACACCTTCTGAAACATCATTCAGTAAACCCATCGGGTTGCCAAGGAAATCCACAGAACCTAGAATCCTTGCTGCCTGACTGAGCAGCTCCTGTAAAATCAATAGAAAGGTTGCAATATCGCCTCTGGATCACAGTAACACCAGCAAGATTGATTAAGAATGAAGAGATACTATACAAATACATGAGCACCAGTACAATTAGCAGTTTTATCTTAAGGTGCAGTGCATCTTAGAAATGTGTGATGCTATCTCACTATACTAAAAAAAAAAAAAAAGTTATATATTAAATACATGATAATCAAGGAAAAATTCCCCCCCAGTCCTCACTACAGAACTCAATCAAGAGAAGTTTAGCCTTGCCTCCGATAAAATCTGTATGACACTTACCTCTTGAAAGTGTTTCAGAATGTCATTAATGATAAACTCCCGAGTTTCATATGGATGGACCCTAGTGAAAGGATCCAGATTAATCACAGCATCTTCAAATCGGATTAGTGGAAATCCCAGTGTGCTCTTCAATGCCTAATTAAATAAAAAATATTGCTACTTACTTTTTTTTTCTACTTCTCATTCAGAGAACCCAAATGAATTAATCTTTAAATAGGTAACAAGCCAATAACTTATCTGAATCTGATGGAGTAGTGGATGCTTTGATAGATATACAAGGCAATCACTCCATAAACCTTTTACTTGTAAATGATGATCAAATTATTAGAACTACATTTGTTCAGTGATCAGACAGCAATTAAACACCTTTCCTGATGCAATCTGTTTCCTAAACTTGAAGTTTGTATTTCAAAACAAGACATGTTTAACATTCCATGGTGGCGAAACACTGAACAGGCTCCCTAGAAAGGTGGCTGATGCCCCGTGCCAGCCAGTGTTCAAAAGGCATTTGGACAACTCCCTCACTGATGTGCTGTAGCTTTGGTTAGCCCTGAAGAGGTCAGGCAGCTGGACTCGATCTCTGAAGGCCCCAACTGAACTATTCTCTTCTAGATCACTTCATTTCAGTTCTCGATAACAATGTGCACAGTGCCAATATGAGAAAATCTGAAGAAGGCAAGAAGCCTGATATTCTCGTTATATCTTTCTACATTAATCACTAAATCATGCTTGGTAGTAAGTAGTATAAGTTTTTCTGCCATCTGCAGGCAATTAATGTAAATTACACGTGTGACTGAAGTTTGCAAGTAAGAAAGGACCTATTTATTTTTCCAGTAAATGGACGACTAACTAGAGTAGCCCTCATTATTCACTTAGGTAGGAAGTAATTTCCTGTTTAACTATCAGATATTATATAAGGCAACTTTGTTAATAGTGGTACCTAATAAAAATAATCTGTCTACCCCACATTACCAGACAGCAATGTCCAAGCCTTCCAGAAACATTGGAGGTTGTTAGAGAGACTACAAAGGCTCTACTGTGATTATTCTCTCACTTCTACCCTGAACTCACCCATGCTACAAAACTGAATGAACTCCTTCTGAGAAAGTTAATATACAGAATACAGTCAGGGACTGTTATTATTACAAAAAAATGTATATGCCAAGTTTTCTCTGGGGAACATTCCCAGCAGCTGCCAAGATGTATCTTTTTCCAAAGGTGGTAAGAAATCCAAAAAACAGTGCACATGATTAGTTTTTTAAAGGCACTCACCACTAACACCGTTTTCACTCTCGGATTCAGAGATAATCAGTTGGTAAGCATTTTTATGGTGAAGCTGAAGTACAAGATCTTGCACTTCCAAGACACTGACTGGTAAGGAATATTAGAGCTTGCTATCGAATTGTCCTCCTTTGCACACAGATTTGGCAAAAGCAATACTGGAGTGCAGGACTGATGTTGTTCTGGGTTAGCTTGGTCAGACTCCATGATACACACTTACTTCACAACACTGAACTTCTTTAAAAGCATGCACATATTAATGCCCATAACTTCAAGAGCACAAAAAAGACCTGGGCAGTGTCCAAAGTTTCTATGAAAATGCAGCTTTCTAAAGGCCACAGTTCAGTCCCTTCATACAGAGACAGTGCACTAAGTCACCACAAAGTGCACAGAGTGTTTTCTTTTCCTTTTTTTTTTTCTTGTTCCCTAAATTCAGTAACTTATCATTCTCCACCCTTAGCCACCCTATATGGTAGTCATTCACTTCAAGCCTCTTTACACTACTGTTAATGTAACACAAGTCCTCTGTAAGGTAGTAAGTTATTGGGTGAAGTTGGCTGTGCTTAAAGGGAAATAACAGAAATGAAGGAATGTTACAGACAGGACTGGAAATGATGCAAATTAAATAGTGAAATTCACTGGAATTAAATAAGGGAAGAGTACATGACTATTAATAGCAATAAGCAGAAGCTTCTGTTTCTTTCTCCTTCTATGAGATAGGACCTTTATTTGGAAGCATATTCTGTGAATACATTGGCTTACCTTGAGATCCAAAGGTAGCTTATTAGAAGTGAAGACACTCAACTTTATTTGAGGCACGCTTATTTTGAGATTTTCAAAGTAGTATCGCTTTTGTCCTCCAATTTTTTCAGCAACCTTTTCATGGAGGTTTTCATCATACTTTTCAACCTCTACATCCAGAGGAAACACAGGAATCAGAATAGATTAAATATATATGTCGTTATTAATTCATACTACTTAAGGAGTTACAATTTCTCTGTATGAATAAAATGTATGTGCAATTGCTAGTGTAGCCAGCAAAATTATTCCTGACTTATGATATGAACTTGACCTTTTAGGCTCAAGAATTTTTTTTTTCACATCTGCCTGCATTTCTAAAACCTGAATATATTTGTAGTTAGATAAAAATAAGTTAACCAAATGCATAGTCTGAGTTAAGCTTCTAATCTTGCTTCAAATATACCTGTCATCACATAGAAGCAAGGTGCTACAAATGTAACTATGCAATGTTTCCTTCCTACTGAATAGTCACAATCTTAGGATGTTTTCCTCTTTATATTTCCTTAGAAGACCTGCTATCAATATACATACAAAACAATTGAATTTGATGTTTTTCATCATCACTACCAAATGGAAAAAATACCTCATGCAGAAGACAGTCAGTAAATTGATTTATATACTGACTGAGTCACATTTGGCTGACACTGACCAATAGGTTCATACACTACTTCTGAGAGTATCTTGATGTTGAGACATCAAGGAGAACGAAGAAAGATGACAAAATCTTCAGAACTCAGGTTGAACAATTAAGTATGCTGAATGAAAATGACAAAATAGATTTTGTTTGAATCTTGGATGGCATCATAGCATCAGTGGATAGACTACCAAGTGTGTACAGTAAGGAAATAAAAAAACAAGAAAGCAAAGGTATCAGGGGCTGAACCAAAGGAGAGACTAGTAAACAGAGTGAAATTCAGAACCTTTATTTTCTTCATCACTACAAAGCTTAAGTCTTTAAGTCCTCTGTCTGTGAAAATGGTAAAGGTAATACTTGTCTTTTTTAGAGACAATTAAGGACATACTATGGATTAGCAAGACATTACACTCTTGAGCATCATTTGTAGGCTTGCCCACATATGGAAATATACCTAAACTTTTTTTTTTTTTTTTCTGCAAGTTATTTTACTATATATTCCTACACACCCTTACTGTGTAATAAAAGTGACTTTTTAAATTGCCACTCCAAAACAGACATTTCAGAAAGTTTCCAAAGTACACACAAGCCCTACAATAGAAGGATTAGAATAACATCTATGAGCTGAGAAGATTCAAGAGCCCTATCTTGCTTCACTGAATGAAAACAAAACTTGTTTTTATAATTATAGCCAGGGGTAATAGATATCAGAACTGTAGGGTCAGACAGCCAAAATCTTCCTTCAGCTAAGAACGAGGGACTGCCCAAGGAACAAATTATCAGATATCTGATTTCTAGCCTATGGTTTATTTAAACTTAGTTTACTAAGTGACTTGCTTAATTAATAACACTTTTTTTTTTTTTTTTCTAAACCTCTTCACCAATTTAGATATATGAGCTTATGACAAATATTGAACTCCTTCCCCCAGAGGTATGGGTCAGCCACTGCATATTGGACAATGCCACTTCACATGGCTCACTGCCTGAACGCTGTGACAAGCACGATACACATAAACAGCTTTGTGAGGGCCACCGAGACATTAACTTTCAAACTTTCTGTTCAGTGGATGTTTCCAAGCAGTTAGGAGTTTGCCAGGCATTTTGAACTTACTTTACATGCAAAGATCATACCTGTGCATACTGTAAAACCAGTCTTTGTAATTTTATACTATACCTGATTCAGACTGAGCATAGCCAAAGAAACTCAGCAGCTTCAGAAGCAGTTTCTCCTCAATTTGAACTGTGAACTTCCGAGCAGTGATCATCAGATGCTGCAAAGATAAACAAGTTTCAGTTTACAGTATTAATACTAGAAATATTATCTGTGCAAGCCATTCAATAGGACAATATGTTCTACTTCAGAGTATTTTCACTGGAATGGAATTATGTTGAGATTTTCACTTTCCAAATGTATTTGGTGTTTTTTCTCACTGGAAGTTACCTACAACTTCTGATTTTTATATTGTTTTGGAAGGTATTGTGCTTCATTAGCTGATACCAACACATGAGAATCTGATACTTAACTGATTCCAAAGCTGAAATCAGCTGTTGCTCAAAGGAGTGTCAAAATACATATGAAGATTCCAAGTAACAAAATTGGTCTTGATAAACCAACCCTGTTTTGTCTTCAAAATGCATACTTCAGTTGGAGGATAAAATTCCAAACAATGTTAATAGCTGCAGTACAGGAAACAGGGTTTATGCTGCAAGATGACAGCTTATCAGAGAGAAGTAATCACCTTGTACACAAGACATGAGAAGCACAGCACACATATTTGGGTTCATTATGTTGCAATGGTACCTACCAATTCTGAAGTGAGAATAATTATCTTGAAAAGTTAGGTCATGGACATGAACTAGCAGTGGTATAATTTTTTTTTTATCATCCTGTCCATCACTGTACTGTAGCTTCAAGCACTATTAACATGGTAAGTTGGATATAGTGTCCTTCATAACACCGCATTCATTCAGTGAATGATTTAATTCAGACACTAGTAAAAATTAGCAACAAGTAAGGTCATTTAAACAGACTGGTATTTTCATGGCACAAAAGATTGTTGTTTACCTTGTATATATCAGTCATCGTATTCTTACTGGGAAATTTCATTGCATTTACTTGCACTGCAGGACCAGTCTCCACAGGCTCATTTTCACTCATCCTAGGCGTCAGAAAGAGCATGAAAGGCTGTGTGGTGCCAATAAGCTGGTTGTCCACCTACAGTGTGGATATGATAGACAACAAAATCAGAATAGGCGACAATAAACAGTAAAATCAAGTTTCTTTAACTGAGGAGTTAAAAGCATTCAGGAACAAGTGGTCCTTGAGTCAGGAAGCTACTGAATATACTGGGTTACTGATCACTACTAAGATCATCCCCCGGAACACTCAGAAATACCCTTCATTATGAAAATGTTCATAGCTACCAAGAAACGAAACAAAAACTGTAGCAAAATCAGTATGTTCACTGTCCTGTTTTCTTGTTTGTGTTTTAAAAACACAGCCAAAAATATTAATCACCAGAGTAAACCTTCTCCTGGATAAAAAGTTTGACTGATACATGTAAATACCCATTTATATTTTGTAGTCTGCAAGAGTACACACACCTCACGGAAATTTTGCATATTGGGAACAGAATTCTAATAATTTAGAGGAGTTTTTTTAGTAAAGTTTTCACTGTGTTTGATTTAACTTGTTAACTCTGAATTTGAAAGACTGAATTGAAAACAAAGGTAAAGAGAAAAAATTCAGTATGACCTGTTAACAAAAAAAAAAAAAGATTCTACCTTGTCTAACAGTTGGAAATAGAAATAAACTGCATGGAGCACAAAACATCATCATCTCAGATCAAAGACAGACGCTGATACTTATCAAAACATTTATAATATTCAGGAATTGAAATCTTAGAGCTCTAAACATTTTTCAAACTTCCAGGAGACACATGAACATATAAATTTGTTTGAATATAACAGATACCTGTACATCATGCACACTGAGCTCTAGCACCTGACTCGTTGACAGTTGTGTGTAGTGGACATTAATTCTTGTGAGGCTTGCAAATATCAGCTCTTCAGGGACTTTGTTGACTAAAGACAATCCTATTCCACCTTCCAGTCTCACAAGCACCTGAGAAAAGAGTATTTGAAGAGGAAAAAAACATACTTGTACTGAATGTACATACTCCTCCAAATGAAGTTATTTTTTTAAAACTTATCTCCAGAGCTGCTGAGCAGCTTTTGATGATTAAGTCTTCAAATAAAGAGGGCTTAGATTTCTAAAACCAGTATCTAAGAATGAGGTGTTTTAGCAGGAATGTCTACAGGTTTGTTGCAAGAGTTTATCATGGGGAAAGGCAAATGAACAACAACCACCATCAACCAAAACAGCCCACTATCCAACCCTTGAAATAGGCCAAAAAAGCTAACAGGAATGAAATAGATAGTCGTAATATCTTACTTCTAATTCCTGCTCCATATTTGGATTTTTTAACTTGCGTAGATCTTGTTCCGTAACTGGAAATTCATCTCCTTCACCAGATAAACGATCATTTCTACGTTGGTTAAAATCTGTTATCTAATATAAAACAAAAGAAAACAAAAACGAACCACCATCAAAACATCAGATTACCACTATGATCACTTTCCTATTCATAAATAATAGCTAAATTATCCTACTTTATATTTTAAAAAATGAATTACAAAAACTTTCAGCGTAGTTATTTATGATATTCCCCCCTTCACGTCATTACAAAATTACCATTTTGTTAGATCTTGAGATGCAATGCATAAAAAGGTATTTCAAGTACAGGTAAATTATGGAACAGTTAATGAATCACCTGCAGAACTCGAGTTGGCCCATCTGGGATGACTCTAACAGCTAATACTCCTGACCCAGGCCTCATCTTCTGGTTTATGAACTGCTGTTCAGGTGGAACTGGCTCCAAAAGTTCAAGAGAAGTGTCAGGACCAAGAACAACTTCTGCTCCATCGTAAAGACCTGATACTCCTCCCTTTGCCTGGAAAAAGAAAGAAAAGTAAAGAAAATGAAAAAGATAGGTAAGACTTCAGATAACTATTTATATACATTAATTTAAAGTGTATTTTACTTCCCCCTCTTTAGACAATTGGAGAAGAAAGTAGTCTGAGACTCAGTCCCAGACTGAGTAGTCTGGGAGTGAGGGAAATTACACATTTCTTACTCCTTAGAGTAAGTACTCCAGTTAGTCTTCTGGTAACTCATCTTTTATCAGCTTGGCAGCTAGAAAAAATAGCCAAGATCAGTAATTTAAAAGTATTTCCCCCTGCATGTTCTAACGCTATCATGATCAAACACTGCATGTCCTTCTGAAAACTTTTTCAACATGATAGAAAGGTTCCTAAAGGATGAACACTCTGGATCTGCAGGTAAGATAGGAATTTAAATCCTTACTGAGTCAACAGCTTAATGCAGTCATGTGGGGCTTTTTGGTTACCTCAAACTGACAGGTAGTAACTCACTAAGCTACTGTAATTTGATCACAAAATGATCAACCCAATATCATGGGCCTAAGTCAATATTTACCTCAGTTTTTTGGTATTAGAATTGAAACGTATCATCAGAAGTAGCCAAGAAACACTGTATTACTAATATCTTCACTATACTATTACTATATATTCTATATACTAATATCCTTACTATATTCCTTCAGAAAAAGTGAGCAAAATGTCTGAGATGCTGCTTTTCAGTCACTGCTGGTTTATTTTAAAATGAACGAGTATCTGAACCATGTGTTTTGGAGAAATAAACAAGTCATAAGGAATTTAGAAAAAAGGAAGAAAAAAGAAGCTAAATAGAACATACACGTCCTATCCACAGAACTTTCAAAGTGGTATTTCTAACATCCTGTACTTTACAGATCCATTCCAGATTCATTGTTCACGTAAGACACACTTTCATCACAGAGCTAACGTATTTACTATGAAACCACTTTTTCCTCTGAATTGAGTTTGATTTCCATTGCCGTAGTTTGCACAGAATTTGTTTTTCATAATAAAACACTAGAAATAATGTATTTTATCACAAGTATACTTTGCTATTTCAACAATAAGCAGGATCATGTATTCCACTCTTGCTTGTAAATGATGGATAAATATGGCAGAAATAACTACAAGTATGAGCATCAAAATCCTTTTAACATTTAGTACTAGAATTCATAAAAGCAATCCAGGTTTCTGTGCCTACAAATTCTGACATCAGCAGGCAGAATTATCAAGTAGTTTGCCAGTGTTAATTTTCTGAAAGTCAGCATTTCCTGTAACATGACAAAAGAGCAATCAGTTCGAACTTTTTTTAAAAAAAAATCTTGTTATTAAAATATTAGAGCCATGATTCTGAGAAATGCTGGGTACAAACAAATCTGACTTTCACCACTGATATTAGTTGACACTCAGCAGCGTTTTCAAATTCGGTATGTAGGAGAACATAAAGACCCTACTTATCATCACACTGATTATTTTCAACAATCACACGCTATTAATTCTCTAATGCTTTACTTTCAAGTTAATGATGCAAGATGGTTAATTATTTGTAATTGATAAGAACTTTCAAACATCAATTTAAAACATGTAAGCTATTTATATAAGTCTGGTCTCACTGCCATCCTGAATCCTGGGTTCAAAGCTTTTCTTCTCTGCAATACTAAGATCAAACTCCTGTCATCTACATCAGCAACAGTCAAAACAAGTTAGAGTATGGGCAGTACTGACCTGGACAACAAGTCCATGAATACCACAGGTCAACTTTCCATCACGAAAGCTCCATGTTTGGGTGGTACTGCGCCGTCGATCAGGCTTTCTCAGCATCAGCGGCTCGTACCTACAAGAAAAGCATGCCAACTGAGGCTTAGATGATTCCAGTTTTCCAGTTTCAGTCCTGTGTTTTTGTTCAAGTTCACTTCCTTAATCTCAATTCTATTAAGTGCTGTTTTAACAATCTGCTGCTGAAAAGACATTAATAATGCTTTTAAAAATACACAAAAAGTCGCAAAAGCTATCATGAAAATCAGTTCCCACAGACAGATAAAAGCCTAGCTCTTACAAAAATCATTTATTTTCTTATTCAGAGAACATATCATGTAAAAGCAAAGACATAGTATCTACACCAGTTTCATTAGAACTTGTATTTCCCATACCTGTTATCTGTGACAGCTGCCAGACCTGCAATATCTAAAATCATACAAGACTCCACAGACCTAGGAGAAGGTTTATGGGGGTTATGAGGAACTGATGAACCTTCGTGGCAAAGCATTCCTGTGCCACTCATTCTCCAAAGCTGGGATCGTTTTCCTGGCTCCTGTTGCATTAAAAAAATAAATCAATATTTAAATGAGCACAGCAGTACAGACCAAATATTACTGTTCTATTTTGCCATCAAGTGCTATAAAATTACAACTATTTTCATCCTAAAAAGTTACCATGTTTTTTTTATATTATTTTATTTTCCTTCTCCCAACACACCTATTTTACTTCATCACATAGCAACAGCATTAAAAAAAAATCAAACGTGTCTTGGTACCTTCTTTTTCAGTATAACTCGCTGCGTCTTTGGAGAAACATCAAGGACAAGCTCTGCATATGCAGCATCCCTGTTTGAAGCAACTGGCCTTACGCTTGCCTCCTGTAAACTAGAACACCAAGAAAATTTCATCATGTTTAGTCAGAGTAGCTACTGCTTCTTTAGACTGAAATAGATCTGTATCAAAAACAAACCAAGGAAGCTCACAATTGCACTACAGCCAGACAATCATTTATATTGTTTTGTTCTCTCTTGTTAATTTTGGAATTACTGGCATAAGTTGTCAATTTGACTGCATTCTTAAGAGACATTTTCATTTCTCACTACAACTAGCAGCTTCACAGAGAGATCAGATTAATTCCAAACAAAATTTCCTACTTTATACTGGGAAAATCAGTAAAGTATGTACCATCCTCCCATAGCTGTTTTTAATAGCACATAAAGTGCAAGCTGAAATATCACAAGCATGTCATAACATGTACATCTTGTAGTGAAGTGTTCTTAATCCACCAAATGAAATCAAGTTCCTGAATATGACATTAAACATCCTTGCTCTTTTAAGATCAGACAGTGGGCTGACAGTAGATGCCACATGCTAAATCTTCTCATTATGTGAGAAAATAAACACTGCGAAGTTGCACCTACAGACCTAAGTTATCACAACCAAATAACATAAATTACACAGTTTACTGACTCTGCCAGACTCAACATTCTGAAACTTTTTAACTTCTGAATTTCTTCTGCTAGCTAGATGGTCAACAAAGGCTTAGCTGAATTATAAATACTTTCAGAAGGTGTAAAATGATAATCACTCAGAGAGTAAAAACAACACCATAAACATGCAAAATATTTTAATGTAATATATAAAGAATTACCCTGAGAAAGTGTATGCAGCAGCAATATAAATGAAGTTTTCATAATAAAGTTGTTTGCTGTCTTGGAAGTCATTCATGCTACAGATGATTTCTGAGGAGCCAGCCCCTTTAACTGTCAGCATTATAAAAGGTGGTAGAACAGGCTCATCCCAGGCGTAATCTAGAGAGGTCATAGGCTTCACTTCAGTATATAGTCTTGGCTCAACAACACCATGCTGATTAAAAACAATTGGGACCTGTAACAGTTACGAAAGAGGATTTAGTTTCACACACATTCTTAATCAGTCAGATTATTTACTATCATTTATCCATTTTTCAGGAGTTGGTCATTGAAATACATTCAGCTCGCTTCCCTCCCCCCATTCTTCCACGTGGATTTCAAAGATAATCCCAAAGGACTAAAAACATCATCCTTGCTTTTACCTATCAGCTTTGGTTCAGAATGTCATGGTCCCACGGTAGCATCTCAAACTTTCCTAATCAAAATTAGGAGTCTTGCCTAGTTTTATTTAGCAGTTGAGTAGCAAATTCCATAATAACAACCAGTAAGTATTAAGAGCTCTATCTCCTGCTCTGAACACAAGGCAGTTTGTAAGCTACTGCAAAATAAGCAAAGAAAATTCTCTGATTTTTTATAATTACTGGCATGGAACCTGCTTCTTCATCTCTCACATTTGTTATTTTCAGCTCAGTAATGCCTCTCATTTTAAACATCAAGGAAGTAAGGTGTCTAAAACAAGATGTACAAGATATACATTTTAGTAAAGAAGTCCAAAGACAGAAAGGAAGTGTTATCGATCACCTGAATTCTTTTTGCACGTTATTCAAGTGCAAGTGTTATTCGGATTACAAACTAGTATCCTGTTACAATTTTCTCATCCTTATGATGCTCTTCATCACAAGACATTTTTTTTTGCTACACGTTTTAATTTTGTTTCATTATGCAAGTTAGTCAGCTCCCTAACCTAAAAGAACTTTTAATTAAAAAAAAAAAAAAAAAGTAAAAGAAAACAGAATCTTGACTTTTTGCTCCCGTACCTTGGAAAAATTGTCTATGCGAAAAGGTGGTGGTAACTGATCTGTGTCACTAAACGCAATGCGGTATGTGGCTCCTTGAAGAGTAATTTCTACTCTTAAGAAGTAGCATTTTCCCAGGGTGTCCCTGAACAAGAAAGAACAAGTGTATGAGAGGCAGGTTTCTGATGTGTTTTACTGCAGTCATAAGTGTTAAACAGCTGCTTCTATTAAAAAACGGAAGCATGTTACAGAAGATTTCTCTATAATAAACTACCTCATATTAATATGGAATGAGTTATTTTTGTTGACCTCAAATCCTCCAGACCAAATGCAGTTTGGGACATCCATTAATCTCACGCATAAGAGTTGATCATAATCGTTACGTGGCCAGTGGAACACAACGCTGGAACCAGGAAGTGTGGAGAGATAGCCATCAGGATTGGATGTTCCCTAGTAATAGAAATTGGTAAACACATATCCTATAGGTGTTAAAAATACAATATTAATCTATAAACCTCTCAAATATGAGCACAGCAGTTACTCTGTTAGGCAAGCAATCATAATTAGAATAATAATAAAGATTGTCATAACCAGCCTACAGTATTTTCAAGTATAACGTTTGCATTCTTTCTGGTTAGAAGTTGCTGTTGACTAACTGCGTGTATTGTAGTAATATAAATGAACCATCTTACCTGGCCTCTGGCAAATTCCCTCTGAACAAAGGCAAGCTTATAGGTTGATTTATTATCTAGCAGGTAACGGGGTGCAAATGTTACCATGCACGTGTCAATATAACGACCTCTGCCTTTTTTCACATCAATACCTTGGAACAGAAACAAATTAAAAACAAAGCTATTATTTACAATAATAAAAAAAAAAGATTATCCTTCAAATATTTTTATACTGTTGCAGTATGTAGACATTCAATCAGAGACAGTAATTAAGTGTAATTAATGTACTTAACAGTAAGTAATGCACTTTAAAAAGTACTTACTTAAAAGTAATGTACTTAAAAGTAGCATATGGAGAAAGACAAAAACTGAAAAAACAGTCCATAAATACAGTTATTAATACTTAATGGTGAAATGCAAAAATAACTGAAAACTGATTTTTAAGCTAACAAAATTCTAAGAACTGTTACATCTATATTTTGAATACTATCTTTTGTCTACGACTTTTCCTCTGAACCCTCAAAAACCTTTAGCAATGTAAGTTTCCCTTCTGCAGTTTTTCTGTTTCTGGTGTCACTGACAACATGTCCTAGCAAGTTCCACAGTATTTCTCCAATGTTCCCATAAACACATACCGATGTTGTAAATGAGGCCTGGTCGGTTTCCATGTTGGATCACTTTAAGGGCTCTGACACCACTACCACCATCCAAGGAGAAACCCTGGCACCAGCCAGGCATACCTTCGGGATGGATCCCTTTTCCAACCCGCATTGTACAACTAAGGGTAAGAAGAAAAAACAAACATTTTCTCATTTAAATGAAGGATCAGGTATCAACACAATGCTGATGATCAAACGTGTACCCTGATACAAAAGTAACACCTCTGTTTTAATGTAACAGTATCATAGGCCATGATAAATCTCTTTAGTAATTCATTCTGCATTTCGATCATATTTTTCTTTGGATGTTCTAAGCTCTTTTAACAGATGGGTGAAGATTCAGTGACTGTGTCACGTATAAGGCTATTGTACATGGACTTCCAACTAATTGACTGCTACAACTCTATTAACATTCAGAGTTCAGATTTTTTTTTCAATTTTGTTATAACAAAGATATTCACACAACTTGGTAATTCTCTTCAAACAGGTTTTTGGTTTCCTTGGAAAAGAAGCATGAATCCACACAAAATAAAACCATCTAAGGAGTTTTCAGCAGGAAATGCTGAAAGATTCAGTATGCTTATTTCAGTACTGAGTAACTAAGTAACAGGTCATCTTAAGAAAGGTTTTTCCTAAACGATATTCATACTAATATACCGGCACCCAATTCTCTGCTGATTACTTTCATACTTTCTAAGGTTCCTTCCCTCTACTCTTCTCTCAGTATTACTTACAAGTTTGGCTGTTCTTTATCAGCGTAACAGAACAGAAGTGGGCTGAGACTTCTAGCAAGTTCATGCTCTTCAAACTGACCTGCAGCATCTGTTTTTGCATTATCTTGTCTGAAGATAAGTGGTAAGCCTTTAAGAAAACACAGAAAAACCTCTGTCAAGCTATACTTAACCTTTGCACAAATGTAAGATTTGAATGGTAAAAACTACTTCAAATTAAAGAACAACCTAAAATACTTCTGTTGGAATGTTAGCCATTAGTCTGCATGTGATCTTTCTCATTCTATGTCTAACCTGATTAAGGGCTAAACCTATTATAGCTGACAGCCACGGAGTCTGCTGCAAGCAAAAAAGAACTCCTATAGCTCTGATAATGCCAATGGATATTAACACAATGTAACTGCAATTTATTGTTCAAGACCTGTTGCTTAAAGAAGGCATTTCAGTCATTGAAAGCCAGAATTGTAACAGGAGTCTAATCTGTGCTGATTTCTTTAGAGTTACATCAAGTCTATTACATAGCTCACATTTAAAAATCTGCAATATAGCAATGAAAACATCTAAGTAATTTGCAAATCACAACACAAGAGGTGCTGGCACTGAAAAAAAAAAAAAAAAGTTGCAGGAAAGATTAAGTGGTGTTTAAAAAGCTCTGTTTACCTAGAAAGAAAATAAAAACTCTGCATGAAATTTTCCAAGTTTCACCATTACAGGTATGGAACAAAATACCGTAAACTTACCTGTTTTGTTGATTAACCAATATGGTGCTGAAATGAATATTTTTAGAGAACCTTCAGCAAGACATACAATCCTTATGGTCAAATTTAGCAGCCGTTTGTTGACATCATACAATCGCATCCGCACCATATAGTTTTGTGTCCCAGGAGGAATCAATAGCTCTTTACAGATTGGAAAGTTTTCTAGCAATACCCCTAGAAAAAATAAAAATAAAATAAAATAAAATAAAATAAAACCAACAAAAAAGGACAAACATGAGCTTCTGTGAAGTATAGAGTTTAGTCTTTCATATTTTTTGGTCTTTCTGAATATTTCATAGAGGTTACCCACGTTAACTTTTAAAACTTCTCACTGTATTAATCTCTAACCTCATTACTAAATGCTTCAATGTAATTCACAAGCAGAAAAAATGTTTTATAAAGAAACTCTGCTTATGGCTAATTATTGCCTTAAGCATCAGAAGTCCAGCCAGTGTTGAAAATGCACGTGTTCTCCCTCAGACAGGAAACAGCAAAAACACTCATAACATTGCAAAGTTATTTGATTTATTCCCATCTTTATCACTGTTCTCTCCAGTTTCCACTGTTTCCACTCTCAAGAAAGAGCCAAATAAGAAACAGAGCAAGACAGCTGGCAGATCTAGGGGAATGACTGGAATATTAATTTTTCATTTTTTGGATATGTGCACTTGGTTATTAACTGTAAGAAGCACTGCAACCGAATGAAATCATTGTACAGATGTTTTCATTTTTTTATTATTTTCCCAATATTTTACCATTGCTCCTTGTAAAAGGAAATACTTATTTTTGAGGTGCTCCTCAAGGAGGATTAGAAAGTGGCATCTTATAAATTGCCTTACCAAGCTCAATGTTCTGAGATGTATCAGCTGTGTGCAATGCTGCCTCCTTGCCAGGTTTAAGCGTCCCATTAATTGGCATCCCTTTAACATAAAACTCAAGTTCACAAGGCAGCAAGTTACAGACTACCACAGTTGGCAAGAGATAAATAGTATGCCCAGGCTGTCTGAAAATCTGTTTAGCGCTGTCAGAAAATATGTGGGAGGGCATGTAATCGGGGTAATTTTCTTTCTTTATCGCCACACAAAACCTGTGAAGACACAGAAGTACGTGAGAAGAAGTTAAAGAACTCAATGGAATAACTGAAACTTGCATTCAGGTAAAAAGTCCATATTCTATTTCCTAGCAATTCCTCTTTTACAATACATATTAATAGTGTGCTTACTTTGTACTCTCAGACATCTGCTAACAGATACTGTCAGAGGGGCTTCAATGAGCCCTACAGAAATTTAGCAGTTATGCATTCAATGCTTCTCATTATTTGAGTGACCAAGGAAAACATCCCATCATACTGCAGAAGCATTTATCTCTATGTATTTTCTTTCCTATTATTTACTTTCATGGTATTGCATTTATCAGAAGAGGATTACAGGTTACAGAAAAACAATTAGGTCGTAAATTACCTGAAAAATCGGCTATTTTCAGACTCCATTGAATGACACTCTCGCTTGCTGCTACATACTTCTGCTGTCTTCTGAACATTAGTCCAATGAATTGGAGCCTTACAGAAAAAGACTCCCAGTCCTTTTGGCCTGGCTTGTAAGCGCCACGATGTAAGATGGAGGGGAATAGCAAAGGAATCTCCTGGCATAACTGCTGGAAGAACTACAGGTTCTGCAACCAAACAGAAGAGAAAATACACATATCAAAACTGGCCCCTTTACTGAAAATCATAACATTTTCAAATACTAAGTCTCAATATATTTTCAAAGGAACGAGTTACATTTTAAAATTAAACACTAGCTACTTTATGTACATTCCAAATATCAATCCATTGCTTTAAACCCTATTAATCTGGCAACAGACAAATTTAGGCATGTAAATCTGAAACTTGTAACAGACTAAAAAGTTGCTGAAGCTCAAATTCCTTCTCCTTGGATGTTTCAGTGAAAATGCACTTTCCAAAAAGAACACATCCATTATCTTTTGGGCATGTTGTCAGCAGGTCACTACATTTCCAAACTGTACCTTTGCATGCTAACAAACCTAGACTACTGCCAGAAGATCCAACATACTACATACAGGATATACAAATCAATCTTAACAGAGTATCAGCTTCCTCTGCTTGAGGAATAAGGAAAAATCTTACTCTAGGTTCTCTAGCTTACCTTGCTGATCACTGTCTTCTTACCATTACCCAAACCCCATACAGGGAGGTCTACTTTGTTGTTAACCATTAGAAGCAGCAAGGAATTTTCTTCAAAACTCAAGATTTTGTATAGTATGGAAGGAACACATAACACTTACTGTCAGGAGCAGAAGGACTATCTAGTCTTAGTTCCATTGGTGTTTCCAGCTTATTCTTCACAATCAAGGCTGAGCGCACCGTTATCACTTTCCGAGCACTACCTTCCATGGTTACGTCAAATACCACACGAACTGGAGGCAATGAAGAAAACTGGAAGATAGATAAAAGCAATAAAAAGCTCAAGTAATAATTTTAGCTAATAGAGGGAGCTATCAATTTTGAACCCATAATTAACTGGAGTGAAAGCTTGTGAACTGAGAGCAACCATGATACACTTTCAAAACTATGGTTTATAATCCTGTTCTTCCTTGCCAAAACACAGTGAAGTGATCAAGAAGCATTTCTAAACACTACTAATTCCATATCCTTTCCAAAATGATAAAAGCTGTAGTAAGAACGGTGTAGATTCTAAAAAGTCAAAATGAATACTCACATAAACTTGTGGATGTATTATATTTGTTCTACTTATGGGGCTTCCAACCTGGGAGGAAAGTAAACAAGAAAGGTATGTGTTCGCTTTAAGCTGTTACTGACAGTTGTAATACAGACCATTATTACAGAACAATAAACTAAACACTTTCTTCATTTAGTCTTTCTGATCTTAATACAATTTTGAAAACAAATCAGAACTGTATTAGCAAAGTCCAATTGTAATACTGCTTTAAAAAGAGTTGAAGGAGAAGTGTTCATTGGGGGAAAAAAATAATCCACAGATATTCCCGAAAAGCAGTTCTTGTTAATTTGCATTCTTTTCCTTCATGAACCAAGTTGCATATAAAGATGATGCTTTTTACACCTGAATATGAAATCATCAGAAATTATTCAAACAAGAGACTAGTTGCTCTTATTATTAGTTGTGGTTAGTAGTAAATTCTAATCCTGTTTTATGTCAAAAAGACCACTTACAATTTCTCCATTGTTCAACAACCTTCAATAGCTAATCTTTAAACAGCTTCAAAATCCAGTAAGATCATTTTTATCATTGAGCCTCAACCACAACTACTAGCCTGCTGGTTATTACAATTGTGTTTTTCCTTCATGACAAGTATATTTTGTCTAAGCAGCCACATATTTCAACAATCTCTAGACTTACAGGAAATTGTCAATGTTGTTTATTTTAAGGAAATTAACCGCAGAAAAAAAAAAAAAACATGGCTGCAATAAATGCAATAAAAATAGTTGCTGAAATGCCGTGGTGATTTAAAGCTTAATCTCCACGAGACCCTGACGCTGTCACTAACATATTAGTTCTGTCATTAGAAGTTCTGCTAAGCACAGATTAAACTGCTGGCTACTCTGTGTTTTTGTTGTGCATAAAACAGCCAGTTAGCACTTTCAAACTCTCCCAGTCCAAGCTAATTTGAAAGAGGACAACCTCATACAGCAGTCGCTTTAAGACCAAAATCTTGCAGACATCATTAATCTTAAGTTACATATCCTATGAAGATTTACAGTCAAAATCAGAACTTACAGTAGAAGAAGATGAGTTCTTGTCTGGTGCAGCGTATCGGAAAAAGGTTCCAACCTTGTCTACAGATACTGGACTTACTTCTTCCCAGCCATTTACTCTCACTTGCAACTGATGAATTCTCAGATCATGCGTGTGCCTACCAGTTTATATTACATTAAATTACTATTAAACATTTATCTTACAATGCAAATACCAAACAGTTCAAATAGAACACATCCTCTGGATTATGCGAAAAGAATTTCACTAATTAGCCATTAAAAAAAGATCTCAAGTTTGTTCATTTCATGGACAAAGGCAGACCTGGCATTTTGTCTGTTCAGTTGCTGCACTCCCTGATGAACAGAGAGGTAAGTACAACTAAGTCATACAAGTAAACAAAAAAGCATGATAAATATTTATCAGTTCTTTTAGTTCTTAGCACTTATAATGCTTATGTTCAACAGCCAGTACTCCCCCTGCCCCAGCTACAGACCGTTAGAACACAGGACATATAATTCACAACTGAAGGCCCTAAGTCTTTCTAAAATCTTTTAACGATCTAACCTCAGCTCATATCTATAAACAGCTTCCACCTATCACAATATAAGCTGCTCGCTAAACCATTGATGGTTTCACACTATGTGAGTTTTAAATATTTAAAACCAAAAAACTGCAAGGTAAATGACTAAATAATATGTTTTTAATCTGCTAGTGTCCTCACAACTATGATCCCATGAGATCCATATATGAGTGTGTCAAAATGCATCTCAAAGCCTGGTTCCTTCACCTGTGTCTGAGTTTCCCTCTGGCTTCAAATTCAAATGGAATTTCTTCCCCCGTGATAACTTCTTGCCACTCACTGACATTATGGGCATCATCCAGTAACGTCCCATTTTCCTCAGGAACAACACCTGGACTCCCACTGTGAGACAATGCAGCCCTGTAAAGAGAATCGTACCAACTTACAAACTGACAAAATTACTACTTCAAGTAACAAGTCATTTTTAGTCTGCCTCAGCCCACAAAATTCCTGCAGTAAGCATGTGCACATAATGAATGTAGACCTGACTGGTTTTCATGTTCTCAGGTCTCTCTCAAAAAAAAAAAAAAAAAATAAAATTAATAGTAATACCACTTCACTGTTAAAGAAAAGGGTCTTAACTTAGACTGGGAGTTGTCTACGATTCTCTGCAAGAAAACAAGACAATTGAAGACAATAGTGTTTGGCTCATATACCAGAGAAGCCAGACAAGTATTATCGAAGCAACCCCACAACAGCTTCTTACCGGGTAGGTGTTGTAGTTAGGGTAGCAAACCACAGAGTGCATCCAGTATGATTTCTTAGAGCAAACGGGACAAATGGCTGTCTACGTTTTGGGGTCTTCATCTCAGCTGTAAAACAGAATACAAATTTGTCTGAACATTTACAAGAGAAATATTCATCAGATGCTGATACAGGACGAGACACAATGGCCGGAGAACCACAATCTACGTGAACTCCGGAAAAGAAATCTAAGAAACAGATTATTAAAACCATTTAAAATTGTATTAGCTACTATAGAAACAGTACAGAAAATCTTCCCCTACATTAATTGTTTTCCTTAGTCATACAATTATATAAAAAAACAATAAAAAACATAACAGGAATTGAGCTTAATCTACTTGTTCTTTTGTTTCTTCATATCAAGCTTTATAAAAGTACCTCTGATAACTAACATGCAGACAACTCAGCTAATGCACCCCCCATCATAATAAGTAGCTTTTCACAGGCATCCGAACACTCATGAAATATTAAACCCATATTCACTAATACTTAAGTAATACTTAAGTAATAAGATTAGCATATTTCAAGTATGCATCACTAACAAGTACATCTTTCATACTGTAGTATGTCATGTCTGTGAAAATACTTACTGTGTTTGGAGTTAAAAGAAAAAGAAAAGAAAAAATCAACAGAACCTGCCAAATCCCCGTAACTACTTAGAAATTAAGATAAATGGCTGCTCCCTAAATGCATACATCTTTCTGTATGTGAGAAATTGAAAGAAGGCAGACACATTAAATCAGCTGGTCAAAGACAGAAATTAAACGATTCACAGAGGTTATCTGCATTCACTCCAAAGGAGGGCTGATACCAAGTTCAAGCATGCCATACTGTGAGACCAACTCTTCCCAAGGCAGCATGCATCTAACCAAGATTTAACTAAATTTTGCCACAGATTAATATAAAGCTTTCTCTCCCGTTTATACACTTTTGTACAATGTGAACTTATTTACCAAATATGCTGTTTTGTCTTCCTCAATGCCACAGATTTTAAAATATAGTAATAATAATAATAAAAATAATAATTAAAAAAAAAAAGGTCTTTAAAGTGAATGGCTTTCCCTGAAGCTATAGTGTCAAATATAAAACAAACAAATTAAAAGGTCATTTATGAGGAACGTTCTGCTTCCTAAGGCTCACTGAAAATGGATGAGGTTCCTACTGAAGCCATCCTAAAGTTTTAAGTACCTAAGCACACATGCTCATTCAAGCAAATGTATAATAAACAGACTGTTAGATATATTTAGAATTAAATACTGTGATTGTATTAAGCTGGTTTTAATCTCATCATTCTGTCTCACTAAAATATGGACATTGAGTAGTCAATAATCCATATAACCTTCCCCAGAAGGCAGTCTTCCCATACACAGTTCCCTTTCCTGAAGGGCCCTGAGAAGACTGTAAAGTGGTACACAGGATGAAACGCTAAGTTAAATAGCTTAAAAACAGGTAACTGTTCTGTTTTTTCATTTTCCTTTTAAAATATAGAGGCCAGTCTACTGGCGAGTTACTCATACAACACAGTATTTACTGTACAAGAGTTTTCCAAGGAAAAAAGCTTTTAATCTCTCTGTGCTATACAGTACCTCTAGCATAGATTTGATGCTCTAGATTAGTCAAACTGGCTGTACTCCTAGTTCTAAGGTAGACAAGAGGAAGGCCTGGCAGACAGGAAAGACAAAGTTAGGAGGTAAGAAAAAACACACAAATGCAGGTAATCTCTTCCCCATCATGCATCAGGAAGACAGGCACAGTTGGCATCATTCAGTGTATGAGTCTATCTATTTGCTTACATTAGACTTAGAGTTTCTAAAACTTCTTTCAGAAGGAACAATGGGAGAAGAGAATTTGAAAAGGGCTTCCACATATCATGTGCTCTTCCTTAGAGAGCTGTTAATTGCGTTATCTTCATCTTTATGATATCCTTAGACATGCATTCTCATTTATATTTCCATCATGTTAGAAGCAAACATCTGTTTGGCTGGGAAGGATGGTGAAAGTTTCTTGTATCATGTAAAAAAACAACTCTGAACTGCACACACTGAAGACTTTTTTAAAAAAAAAACAGGATAGTCACGCATTAACTGAGAAAGTGTCATTAAAAAGAGAAGCAGAACTAGCAGGTTTTGTTATTAAAGAATGGAACACAGCTGAACAGAAAATACAGTTCGTCTTTTCTGCCAGATACTTCTAACAACTCATTTTATACTATGAAGACCAAATACTTATGTTTGCAATAAATTAGACAAATGACCATGCACGTCAGGACTGTTTCAAACAAAGTGTGATTAATGAGTATCATACTCTGCCCAAAACATGGTGAATCCTCCGAAGAGCCCATCCAGTCTTCTGAACTGATTGCATTTACTTCTTTGTCCTGTTTACAGTAATCTTCCATCCATGACTGTTTGGTACTTGTGTACTGTTCTAGAGGAATATAAACATACAAAGTAAATAACTGCAAGGTGGCCTTAAGTAAAGTAGCTGAAAAGTATGTTAAATTCATAAAGCTAAAGTTGGTCTACTTTAACAGCAACATTAAAGGAATTTCACTGCTTTTCCCATGTGCTTTTCTAACATTTTTATTTTTATCCCATCCCCCCCTTCTTCAAACTTCCAGTGGAATTCTATCGTCTCAAGATACTCCACTGGCAACATAAGAGGTCCCTCTGAGGAGGCAATTAAGCTTAGATGTTTTTGTGTCAGAAGCTGTCTATTTTTCCCCCTTTTCTTTTTAAGATGTACATGCCTATTCCTGCATAAATATGCAGACACCAACAGAGTGCTCTGGCACACTATTAATCATAAATTAGCCTACTGTTATAACTAGTAGTAAAAAGCACCATGGGAATTCTTAGGAATCACTAATTGGCGACTTTTCCTCCCTTTTTCTGACAACCCCACAGACTTTACTGGAGAAACAAATGAGTATTCAAGGAACAAGGAAGGCTCTTTTGTTTCATCTGCCTGCTCAGCCTTTTACATTTTTAATTATGACCATCAAACTACACAGATTTGTATGCAGAATAAACAATAATATTTCTGGGTAATGTACACAATCAGAGCCTCACAACACTTCCATGGAGTTAATGATGAACAAAATATTTTGATTTCCTGAGGTGGGAACTGACAACTCCAGTTTTCAGAGAACACAGAATTGAAATAAGCAGCTCCCCACTATGTCTGTCAATGTATTGAAAATTGATGAGCTTACCAAAGTATTTTTAAGTAGTGTAAAGTATGGAAAGCTTTAGATGAAAGCCTGTTTCTGATTAAAGATAAATTTCAAGTAACATATGAATTTGATAGAATTCATATGACCAAAGAAAGAATTCCTACTAACTTCTAAAATATGTAGTTCATGTCTTTACACTTTCACAGTATCTGATAAAATGCAGGCTGCCTAAACGTACACCTGTGTACAACACAATCTGAAGTACCTAGGGACTTGTGCCAAGTCTCCTTCTCTCTATCTATGGGACACCAGAAAGATTCATTTAGAAATACCTATCATTTTAGGAAAGTGCAAATTAAGACTATATAGCGATGCTCTCAGGGAATATTCCTAGATACCTATGAAAACAGAGGTAATGTTTATATCCAAACGGTGTTTAGCCTTAATTTCCAGCTTCAGTCGGGAAGGGTGGAGGCGGCTTGAAGCATGCTGTTGCCAGGAAACTGAGCATGGCCATGGCTCAATAAATGGTTCCCAGCCTGAGACCAAACAGAAAATGACACATGTATTACACGTTTGAAGGCCACATTGGAATGCTGTTTACATACCTAAGGGTTTAATAACACAGCTTCAATAACGAGCTCCCTTACTTTCTATCTCTGTTCTAGATGAACATGTAAGCCTACAGATTTAATTTGCTAACTAATACAAAGCTGCTCCAGCTCCTCCTTTTGAACCAGAGTATACACTATGTGGAGACTTGCAGAAATACCTTAATTCTGAGAAAAGTATTAAATGGCTGTGAAATAGCTGTTAAGAATCATACATGTTTTCAAATATAAAAAACACCTTGATATTGACAGAATTCCTGAGGTCAGGACATCAAATTTGTAACAGGACAAAGTTTTTTAGGACATCAACTTTGTAACAGAAAACTTCATTTTTCAACTCAGAGAAAAAAGACAACTAGGTTAGTTTCGTCAATGGCTGACTTGTATAGAGGCATAACTTGCTTTTTTTGTAACTAGAACATAAATTACGATAGGTAATTCATCGTCTTCATCCTAATCATTTCTCTCATGTCCTATTCCATCCTAAAATCGATAATAAACTGAATGCTTCAAAGCAATTAAGCATTAAAAAAGGTAAGTAAATACAGAGACAGGTAGTTACGTAACTACATAAAAAAGTTATCCAGGAACATGATAATTACAAGCAAACTTCAGTCTAATTTTTCTAACAGCAACCTCTCTACTTTCTACACCCTTCCATCAGATATCAAATTAGGATATCTTGTCCAGGACCACATGTATAAACAAACACACACACACACAGTCTTTCACCTTATCTTACATGCAATCTCATGCTGGGTGAATTTCATGCTCCTGTAGTACACAAGATTGTATTCCCAAACCTAAATAAAGAAACCCTCAGTATTTTATACCTGAAAGCTCACGGTTATAATAGTCTCCAGAGAGGGTAAAATGAGCATAGCCTTCAGGGTTGGCTCTCAAGTGTTGGAGAAAATTCAAACCTGCCAAAAAAATAAATGAATGTTATGCAAAACAAGCGTAATCTAGTTTCTCAAACAATGAAGCATTAAGAAGCAATGGGAAGATGTGTCTTTTAAATTGAAATGGTACAAAAAGCATACCAAAATACTTCAAATTGTTTTCTTTTCACTCGAGAAGCAAACTATTTCTATTGAAGCAGAAATCTGTTTAATCAAAGAAAGTACTTAAAAAAAAGTGTAGTGACAGCATATCCATATGATTTTCTTCAGTGATTATTTTAAGCAGAACCTGGATTTTTAGCACTAACTTCTGAGCATTATTACTATGCAAATAAACAGTAACACCACTATGGTTTCTTAAGCATAACAGGTTGCTTGTGATAGGCATTAATAGAAACAAGTATATTTCTTCTCTTATAAAACCACCACCAACAAAAAACAGCCACACAACCGCCACCGCCAAAATGCTTTCAATTAAAATTTCACCAGTCCTAAGAAATCTGTGCAGCAACTGACAGTAATTTTATGCAACTCACTTAGCAAAACAGATACTCACGTGAAAACGTTAACTCAGCAAGAGGAACATCACAGTCCATGCAGTCATCGATAAAGCAAATACATATACTTTCTGCTTTTAGTTCCACTCCAGAGATGAACTGAAAAGGCACAATCCCCCGGCTATCTCGACCAGAGGAAGTCAGGGAAAGTGACTGCAAAGGTTCAGCATTCTTAAATAACCAACTTGCTGCTTTTTTCAAATCACCTTAGACGAAACCAAACAAGTACATTTCATTGAGAATGTAGTTGATGATGTAAAAAACATATGGAAACAAATTAATTCCCTTTCCCTTAGAAAGGGTAGCAAAATATTAACAGTATCTTCAATGTGTTATATTTAATAACATATATATGGCAAGACTATAAATGTAAGTGTTCTCTAAGAATAAGAAATGTTTGACATTTGCAAACCAAGTTGAAACGTAATATAAGCCTGTAATATATGCTACCAGTGCCTATAAATAAGGTGGGAAACTTCAGATGCTAAGGAAAATGAATCTAGTAATGTTATTGCTACATATTGCATGTAGAAATAGGTAAAATACACGATTCAACAGGGGGAGACTACTTGCTCTGAAGATAAAGTGATGGATAACAGTAAAATGGATACCATTAAAAACAACCACCACCACCACCACCCACCCACCCAAATGGCCCACACTTGATGTTTCAAAAGCAAAGAAGAATCTTTGGAGGATGGGTTTTAGGCAACAGAAAAATGAGAATGATTAAGAAGAGGTCAATCATTGGTAATGATTGGTAATGTAATTGGTAATTACAGGCCAAAGTAAAAAAGAGAAGGAAATACTGTCTGTCCATCAGCTACCTTACAACCTGGAAGTTAGATAACGTGAACAATCTGAAAGGCCAGTTAAGAATATTTGAGGTTACCTTGGCAAATCAGAAGAGCTTTACGACAGTCCTCCATACTGAATCCCAATTCCTGAAGGCGAGCCAGCTGTACCTCTGCAATTAAACAGTTAGCTAAATACAAATCCACGTCAGTTATCTACTTAACTTGTTTTAATTTCTGAAATTAAATATACCTGTATGAAAAAAGGTTTTTCTTTCTGTATTTCATTTAAGATTGCAGCTGTAGAAAAAGCGTAAGATTCAGTGCTGCTTTTACTAAAAAAGCAGCTCCCTAAAAACTCTGTGCATATGTGTGCATCTACTATAAACTATTTTTAACTTTCTGCAGAAAGATAATGTACTCCCATAGATTTCAATTGGGACTATTTCAATTGGGAATAAGATAATTTTTTTTTTTGTAAACCAAATCCTTCACCTGGAACACAATTCATCATTTATTTTGAACAAAAACAACTCATCATTTATTTTGAACAAAACATGTGACTCAAGCACACAATAGCAGGGAAGGAAGCCTTTTTCACTGGTGTGTATTTATTCATTGCTGGGCAGCAACCACACACAACGTTTAATTTGCAAAAAAGCAGTGTCACCGAAACACAACAATATGTTGCTGGACATGAAGAGATAGTTGGGTTATGATTATTATTAGTTGGGTTATGGTTTCCAGTTCATTACCACTTACTAAAATTTTCTATAAAACAATCTGTCATACTACAAGCAGAAAAAAACACAACATGCTACTATTTTTGATAGTATCATCAATATAATGCTATCTTCAGACACTTCAAATTGATGAAATGAAGGCTTTTTCACGATGAAGATAACATCTTTTGTGTTAAGCACATA
This sequence comes from Oxyura jamaicensis, assembly GCF_011077185.1. Lineage (NCBI taxonomy): Eukaryota > Metazoa > Chordata > Aves > Anseriformes > Anatidae > Oxyura > Oxyura jamaicensis. Next base: position 5,780,470 of record NC_048913.1, on the reverse strand, counting down.
GTCTAGCTTTACACTGCTGAAACCTTCCCTAGAAAAGAAACAACGTCACTCAGGTGGTTAAGAACGTACCAAGAACAGGATCCAAAACACGTTTGGGTATCTCTCTGTTTTCATTTGTGAAGCAAGAAGTTTCATGCACCAGTGATGAACTAGTGTTAGTTGTACTTTCAGCAGTCGATATAGTTGAGTCAGGTACAGCTGCACTAGTCTGTTGAGGAATTGATTTAGCGATTGCCAAGAACAGTTGAACATCATTGTAGGACAGTCTGATATCCAGTGCTTGCAACTGAATCTAAATGGAAAAAAAAAAAAAGACTGTGACTGTTACCCCTTTCTATACATTTTTCTTGTATACTTTGGATAATAACAAATCTTCTCTGAAAGGAAGATAAAATGTAATATTAAAATATGTTGAAAATACTGTTTTAAAGCTCCAGTAATAAAATTATTAAACTTCTATTACTACCTACTAATTATCAAGAGCATAAATAGTGGGTCAGTACAGTGGGGAGTGCTACAGTAAATGTTTTGCTTTTGTATAATGGGAAAAACACGTCTTCTACAGTTGAAATTATTCATTGGATTCTTGGGCACGAAAAATCAGTCTACGATCACAATCTCGTATTCTCTACAGTCTTATTCAGTCCTTTAATATTACCTCCAGAATAGGAGGAAAATCCTCACTGTTGAAAGCATCCAAAAGTCCTGAACCACTTGGGTAGGAAGGATTCCCAACAAGTTCCACCTGAATTTGTACTGGATCAATAATTGACAGTGCAGTCTCTTGTTCGTTTCCTAAACGGCATGAAAAAACCTATGAATTAAAAATAATGTAAAAGAATTAGAATATGAGAGCATAAGCCTGGCAGGGGCCTTGAAATCAAAGACTGACTCTCAACCACAAAACAATATGAACTATAACCAAATTGTTCTCTACATACAATTCCTTTGTAAACTTTAAGGCAGAAGATATTCCAAAATCTTTCCAGACAATTTCTTCCAGTGCCCCACTATGCTCTAAATTCAGGAAAAAGATTCTGATACCCAACCAAATATTTCCATTATTGCTGGGATAATTCCATTACCTCTCCCATCACAGATATGGAAAGTGCCTTGTTCTTTGGCCTGCAACAACCATTTAAAATTTATCACACCTCTGCACGGCCTTCTTTTTCTAGATGGAACAAATTATTTTAAACCTGATGAATTACGCACTGCTCATCTCTCAGTGTTCTTGTTGCTCTCCTCCCAGTTGTTCTCCCAATTGTTCTCCCATCTGTTCCAACAGACCTTCTTCAGGTCTGTTCACCCAGGACTGGCATTCAAAAAAGATCCCTACTCACATATATTCCAATGGCATGATACTGACTTGTTCACCTCAGATCAATTATGAGTACAATCTGCAGGCCTTTACTGAATGCGTTGACTTCTGCCTATCCAGTTATGTTCCAAATTAATTTGAGGGTTTATGGTTGTAAACTGGATTATTAGCTAGCAATATTTTGAGATTATAGCCAAGTGTTTCAGTGTCTTAGCGCAAAAAAATACAAATTCATTTTTAAAACTGCTGTAGAATAACAGCAGCTGATGGGAATTAACACACTAAAAATGATCTGCAGACTACTTCTGTAGAATATGTATTTCAAGCATCTTCACAATTTCCTCTAATTTTAGATATTTTACAAAAGCAAGGTTATTTCTACTTACCTCAATGCCAAACAAACTTCCAGAGAAAGGACGATCTAACAACTTGGGCTTGTAAGTGAGAACAGTAGTTCCCTTCAAAATAATTGCATTGGTATCAAAACAAGACATGTCTTCAACAACCACAAATTCCGTTCCTGAACAAAACAGAATGTTAAATAATAAACAACAGAAGTTGAAATACCATTAAGGTACTTTAAGCATTTCTAGCAGGATTCTCTATTTTCTGCCTTTTAAAGGTCCTGTTTGTACCTATCACATGGCTTTTAAACAGAAAAAAAAACATTTACCTGTCACATTGACCTTAACTTCCAGTTGTTTTTCTGCAGACACATGCAGTGATGAACGTTTTGTAACTACTCCACTTTTCACTGTTTTTGGAACTACAGTTGTTTCACTGCTGTAAGTGCGTTGCCGGGAAGAAATGAGATTTTCCCTCTTTTTGGTATCTCCAGGAGTATATAAAAAGTCGTGAACAAGTAACAACCAGTCAAATATTAGGAATACACGAAGATTGTTCAGTACAACTGTAAAACTTGAGGAATCCTTAGTAGACCTATTAAAAAACAGACAAAGAAGCATACTTTAGAATTTTACATTTTGGTTATATTTAAAATTATGTTGAGAATAGAGTTCTTACTTGCCAGACAGTATTAGTACTCTATGGAGCTTTATGGAGGTACATGTAATTTACAGAATGTCTGGCCTTCAAAAATATCTATTTTTAAGCAGACTGAAATTCATCAAGTTGTTGTACACACAGAAACCCAACATATCTTAAATTGTACGAAACTTTGACAGCTACTAAGTTGTAATGATACAAAAGGTAAATTTAAAAACTATGTAACAAGCAATTAGCTTATAAAAGCTCCTTTTATATGTTTGTGTTATTGATATTAATTTGCAATAACTCAGGTTTTTTAAACTGAGACTATTACTACTTTACATCTGTTCAGTATCTAAGCTAACAAACTGTGCATGAAATTTAGATCTGGCTCCATGCCCCTTTGAAAGATCAGACATGCAATGTGTTTCCTCTCACACCCTGACAGCATTTTGTAGCACAGGAAGTTTCTTTGTCATTCAGAAGAAACGCTAGCCTTCCTGAACTTTTAGCATCACATTCTCAGTATCTGGTTAAGAAGGCTAAAACTGTTTGACTTCATGATCTGGAATACCAATTATATTTGGTCATGCTAACTGGAAAATAATCTAAGAGCTTAAACTCCATGAAACAATTTTATATCCAACCCATTCTGGAATATAAAATCTCCAAAGAACTGTAATTCCTTTGTAAGAAGCAGCCTGCCTGTGCTGCTTCCAACATTAAAATCCTTTAACTCTCCCTGGCTCTCCAGGATATTTCCAAAAGACACGAACCAGTATAACGCTATCATGGAGCTCTGCAAAAGCTTACATCTAGTGCCAAGGATGCTCTCACCAATAAAAATCTAACACATGCTTATGTGGCTATAATTTAAAAGCGTAACACTTGGGAGGAAAATTCCATGAAACAACTGCTCATAAACCAGATTAGGCTATGCTGAGCAAACTAACCTCCAAACTAAGCAGATACTAGATCAATGATCATAGGAAGATCCAGAACATTTCAGCTGTTATTGTTCCTTTGTTTTCATAATTCCCATAGGAGTTTAGTTTTATTCAAGTCAAAATCTTAAAGGATATGTTTGCATTTAGAAAAACATCAAGTACTTAAAACCATCATGCATTCTCCAAACCTGTACAACAGATTTCTCTCAATTGCCTAGAACTTCAGAACAAATGTCTTCAGCATCTTCCATTGGACTAAAGTAGATTTTTTTTTTTTTTTTTCCTATGTTGCTGCTGCAACTGCTTCAAGGAGGTATCATATGAATAAAAGTGTTGGAAAGCTGAATTCGGTCAGGGAGCCAGATCAAAAGTGAATACAACACTTGTAGTCACCCTCCTTCATCCTCATTTTTGTTAGTTAACATCCCTCAATGCAACACTGTGCCAATAAAGTTAAATGTTGACATCGTATTTTACCTTCAATTTTTCAATAGTAATTAGAACCAAAGAGTTATCCACTTTCTGAAACTTTTAAGCATCCCAGGATATTTAGATGAGGAAAAACAATGTGGGATAGAATACAATAAAGCAAGCAGAGAGTGTTTTTTGAATGAAGTGTAATTGCTGCACTTACTGGGATATTCTTGGAAAGAGACGTGTGACACCTACTGGAAAAATTATGCAACATGTATTCATAATTCTGTAATATGAATGTATGCAAGCATACAAGCGATAGGCCAGACTTAGCAAGTAGCTATAAGCAGTACTGATTTAAACAAACAAACAAACAAAAAACAACAAACAATTTACTAAAAATAAATAAATCTCAGAACTACCAACCTGTAATGCAATTCAATCTGGATAGCTCCCGGACTACTAGTATTCTTTGATGACTGAAAGATGCAATTGAACACATTGGGTGTGCCTGCAGTAGACTTCTGTCCAGCATAACGTGTGTCAAATGCCATCATGGAATGGGAAACTAAGTTTACAGACTTTGTTCTATTTGAAGAGCTTTCAAAAAGTAACTTAGATTTCTTAAAATCAAACCTAGCAGAATAAAAAGCAAAACAATACAATTAAGGATCTTGCAGCTCGTTTATTTCCAGAAGTCACTTGGTTTAGAGGTATGCATAGTATATTGCTAATATCTTTTTTAGGTATTTTCTGAAACAGCTATAATCACAATTAATGCCACAGAGATGCAAATTGGATCTGTACTGTGTGTACTGTTTACTTCTGATACAGAACCTTCTGGATTAAAAAAAAAGAGAATGGTAGAGACATGCTTCTGAAACAGAATAGCTAGTCAAGTATGCTGTTTCTGTGTTGCTTCTGAAACAGCATGAGCTTGACTGTGTTAGTCAAGTCAACTTATTTCTGAACTGTGATTTCAATGACAGCTAGAAAGAAAGAGTACTTTTTGAACAGCGTCATTCCCTTTCATCCTTCACAACAGCTGAAACTCTCAATTTGGACTAAAATTAAGAAATACTATTTCACTACATTATGAAATCATAAATTCGTGTATTACATTAATTCCCATCTTACAATGTCTCAGATGAGCATAGTGTTTCAGATAATGTATTAAGTAACAAAAGAAAATTCACACCTGGCTAAAGAGCTGCATCCATCTTTTCCTTTTGGATCCATCAGTTCCAGGCTCACATTAACCATGTCGATGAGGAAAGACATAGAAGTATACACTTCTCCACTCAAAACTGTCTGAAAGTAGTAAACATCAACATTCTTTTTAAGAACATCTGTTTAAGTTTCATTCCTGGATTAAATTTTGTTATTTAGGACAAATGCAGGTGGTTAGAGTGTCTTTCTCCTTCAACGCATTTCATTAACCATTGCTGGGGAACAAAAGTTACATTTCACAACATGGTGGCTGTTTCTTACATGTCTCTTCTAAAGATTAGAATCTCAGAAATAAGTGCAAGCAACTGTTGAAAGGACAAAGGTATTACAAAGAAAAACCTAAACTCCCAGCAATATCTACAGATAAGAAAGTTCTTCACTACTCCTCTAAACATTTTTTTTAATCTACCAGTCCATCTCAAACTACAACAAAATAGCAGATATTATGCCTTATCAGAAAACATAAAATTTCAAGACAGAATTTCAACTTCATAAATCCATACGTGGGTTTATATACAGGTTCCTCTTACATGAATTCTTGGATCCTGCAAATCATAAGGTCGCATGAACTCTTCTATAGGCTCCCCAAGGTTGTTCTCCAGCAATCCACGTATCAGTTTGTACTTAGGCAAATCCAGAGAACAATGGACTGATGAGAGATTGCCGTGTATCAATATGTCTGCAACCGCATGACTTAGCTCTCTACACCAAAGGAAAGAAAGCCAGGTTTTCAAGGTGCAGTAACACAGCAGAGAATACTTTAAGATACATTAGAAGGCATGTAAAGCATTGCTTTCAGGCAGACAGAATAAAAAGATCCTGCTTAGATCAACTCACTTGTCTAAGTTTCTCTCTACTTGTAGCTTCAGTCTGAAAGGTTCTTTTAAAAGGCTTCCTCCTGTCTGCCTCACAAAGTATGATGGAAAGCTCAAGTCTGCACTTATATCTTCCACGGCCTTAGAATACTCTCTCGGGTATCTCTCCGCAGCAAATATGTCCATGTCCTGCAGATCAACCACAATGCAGTCTAAGAGGCAGATGTGATCCTCTGCAAGTGCACAGGAGATAACACATTAAACAAGAAAACAAAAAAAAATATCTGCAAAACTAATGCAACTTACCTAAAAAAAGAAATTTAGCTTCTCCTGGAAGTTATTCTGATTGTTTTTATGATTTTTATTCACACACATCAATTTCGGTAACTATCTGATACCAGGCTCGTTCACTGATAAATGTAAACTCTTCATTAGAGTTCACAATACTCCTTGAGTCTGTAATACACATCTTAAAACATACCCAAATCGCAGCACTGTTCTTCCAGAAACTGAACTAAAGTTCTGTAATCCTTTAAGCTGCAAAAAGCAACACTTAAACTAAGAAGTTACTGTTTTTAGAATCTACAGTCTTTAGACCTACAGCCTTACATTTTCCTGTGTCACAAAAGATATGTGTGAAACTGTGCTGCATTATTTTATGCAGGAAAACAAGAATTAAATTGCATTTTTACCATTTAAAACATACCTGGGCTGTCAGGGTTTGGTACAACAGGTAATTTTGATTGTTGCCCTTGTTGCTTACTCAGTGCGCTCAGCATAGGCTCACTCTTCAGCCTAGAAACATTTGCTCCTGATGACTTTTTCATGAACAACCCTTCTGTCACTACTTTCGATTCATCTGCACTTGCTGTTTTCTTCATGCTGTGTTTTGGTGTTCCCAAAGGAGATGAAAATTGAAATGAATCCTGCTAATGAAAGCAATTTTATAATTAACAATAGATTTTCATCTAACACACTATACCAAGGTTCAAACTACAGCGAGTCCTTGTCAAAAAACTGAGTACTTTATCTGAATCCCAGTATTTTTTTTTTACCACTCTAGAAAGATGTTGAAATTTTTTCCTATCACCTTAACAGATTATAATGTTGCCTATAACAAAAATTTTACCTCAGAAACATTTTCAAAGAAAGCTGTGAAACAATGACAACTTAATTCAAAAGCAGTTGTTCTTGCACAACCAAAAAAACCTCCATGTGAACAAAATTAACGTAAAATAGCGGGCTATGGCTGTCAAGGTAACAAGCACATCTATAAAATAAAGACTGCCAAATATTTAAAAGCTGTTTTTCAGAACATCTTCAAATGAGTTCAACATATGCAGTGATTTCTGCACTATCATGTCAGCAATTTATTAGAATAAGTGAATAAACACTTCTATACATAATGTTATCGTTTTGTGCACTATAAAGTTCCATCTTAATACCAAAATGTGTCCCAGAATTTTTCTGCAGTAGCTGAGTTTGCAGATGTCAAAGTTTCCTACTCTCATTCTCAAAACCCCCACATGCGAAAACAGAAAAGCTCATTTATATTGGTGCATAACATTTTACACTTCCCCACCACCACATATCCAGGGGAATTCTTATGAGTTTCCACCTTCACAATACTGTCTAGCACCAAAAACCTGCAAAGGGTATAGCTCACTATACAATGAACAAACAAGTTGCATCAGCATTAGGAATTTATCCTCTCATAAATGTGTCCAGTGGGATAGGTCTACACACGGCCCTTAAACCCCACTGCCAATTTCAGGGTTCATTTAGTCTGTCCTGATTCAAATGTTATGAATCTCATGTTTCAGTTTTGTTCAAATTCATGTGCCCCAGCAGATACAATTGTCTGTCATTAGTGATCCACTTGGTTCCTTACTCTGGGATTACTGACTTTACCCATGACTGCAGTTACGATCATTTCTCATCTTCTTTTTGTAGCCAACTTACTGATGTCATAACACAATCGTTACCCATAAACCTTCCTTTCCCTTTTTAATTTTTAATCTTACTTGCCTTACTTGGTTTAAAATTATTATTCTTTGGAAAAATTAATTGCAGCCATGATTAAAGATTTTAAGATTAACAATTTGAAAATATCAGCATTTAACATTGCCCTGTAAAGATAAGACTGAAAAGAACATGCAAAGAAAAACCATCACATCACCTGTAAATCTATGAATTTATGTAAATCCAAATTAGTAGCTCCTCAGACATGCATAAAAAAGCACACAGCAATAAATTTAACTCTAAATCTTATGGAATTTAGCAAGTTCTTTATATATTAATGTAGATAGGAACTTTTTAAATGCTAAATTCCACAAGAAAAAATCCTTTTTTTTTAATGATTGAGGAGCACCTCAACACTACTATAAAGATGTGAAATACCTCAAATAAAACTGGATCCTTGTATGCATTGCCTTGTAAAATCAGATCCTCAAAAATAAACATAGGGCAGAGAAAAAAAATGAAAACTAAACAAGAAAACCAACCAAATGAAACAACAACAACAACAAAAAAAACACCACCAAAACACATCCACTCTATCCCATTTCAAAACAACAAGTTATCTAAAGTATTATGGAATACAGTCCCTTTAAATTGAAAGAAAACTACTATACACGCATCCTTTCTTTACTCTTACAACATTAATTTGGGAACGTACCATTTACAAATCTTTAAATAGAAAACTCGATACTACAATCCAATACTGCCTTACAATAAAGTCGTTGTTAGGTGTTAATCAGATGGAGGTAACAGACGAAATTCCTGTAGTGATGACTGCAGTACACCTAAATTCTTCCCCCCCACTTTAAGGGAATAGGTGATTCCTAGAACAAACACCCATTCTGTTGTATAGATTAGGTATAGAAACCCTTCCAAGAAGGATTTTCCTTACCCCAGATTTTGTGGCTGTATCTCACAATAACAACACTGACTATTCCCTGTCCTGTACTTAGAGCCGTAGGTTCAGAACTTCACTGGAAGCCTTTCATTAGGTTTTACATAGTGATACCGACCACACATACTCAGTTTCATTAAGTAAAAGAATCACAGAATCACAGAATTTCTAGGTTGGAAGAGACCTCAAGATCATCGAGTCCAACCTCTAACCTAACACTAACAGTCCCCACTAAACCATATCCCTAAGCTCTACATCTAAACGTCTTTTGAAGACTTCCAGGGATGGTGACTCCACCACCTCCCTGGGCAGCCTGTTCCAATGCCTCACAACCCTTTCAGTAAAGAAGCTCTTCCTAAAAGCAGAAAGAAAAAAATAAAAAAGAATGATTCTCTTCTCCAACATTTTTCAGCAAGCTTCAGCTGAGAAAGACCTCCGTTCTCTCCTACTCTTGTTGAAAATTTAGCAAAAAGCTAGTAAAGAGCTGAAAGCCCTTTATTCTACAGCCAGCTGGAGTGAGCTTTCTAACAGGTCCAGTTCCAGTAATTTCCAGAAAACAGTCTCCCCTCTGACCTGAAAGTCTCAGAAAGCAAGCACAGGTGTAGGCAAGCACAGAATGTAACAGCTACATACAATTATCAGCCGGACAGATCTAGAAGAATATCTAGAACACTGGTTTCACTACTGGTAGTTCAAAATTTGCATACAAAGTGTAAGATTCATTTATCCGTTTGATAAAGAAATAAAATGCACAAGCACTACAAAAAAATACAAGAAGAAACATTGAGAAGTAATGTTCTTACCTTGTTCTTCAATGAGAAAGTACCTGGCATACCCGCAAACAGAAATCTGTTCTTGACTTTCAGTTTTCCAAGATTAGCTACAATAAGACTATTAGACTTTGAGCTTTCAGGTATAAGCAGCACGGGAGCACCAGCCTCAATATCAAGAAGAACTCGAGAAGCTCGCTGCGCTTTATCTCTTACCTAGAAAGAGCAAATATTTGCTTGAAAACTTAGTTCACGATGTCAGAATAACTTGCAAGCATATTGCCTATTTTGCTTCCTCTCCCCCCCCCCCATATTTTTATGAAGTGTTTCTCTGAGAACATTTACAGAATATTTTTAATGAATTTTATATTTCATGGGAAAGAGATTCTTGTTAGGGCTTTCTGATATTTTCACACTCTTAAAAATACATTTAGAAACAATAAAAATAAAAACCTAGTTTACAGGCAGTAGGTGATTAGCACTGAATTCAGGAACACTACTCTTCAATTTAAAAAATTAAGACAAAATTTTGTCATATTTTATGTAAAAATTTTAAGAAGGAACTCTTAAACTCCTGTTTTCAGCAGAGAACAAAGGGTAGTTCAGAAAGGACTGATGTAAACAGCAAAAGCCTTTGCAACGGGTACAGAAATCAAGAGTGAAGTGCACTGTCCCCATTGAACAGAGGCATGACAGATACTACTACTTAAACGATTACTTAAGAAAATATTTACAAATAGGAAAAAAAAATCTTTTAGGACAGATGTTTCCAAATCATCTCCAAACTTCCTAAGTGATGCACTTTAACATATACAAATATTATCTTTGTGTATCACCCTCTGAGTGAAGAACTTCCTCCTACACTCCTAACTCACAGAGTTGATGCAGTAAGACAAATTCTAAGCTACATTTCAACTTTTGTAAGTACGATAGGAAAGAACAGGGCAGGTAGAACAAAAAAAAACAACATACTGTTTGTCCTTCAACTGCTGCTCTTTGCCGCCCCAGAACATCCTGAAGCTGAGTAAAATGTTGGATGAAAGATACCACCTCTGCCTGGAAGCGCTGGGTATGCACATACTGAACAGATGCCATTCGCAGAGTGACACGAATATCACACTCCCTCTGCAGCAAGGGGTCTGGCCGTCCGTATCTGTGAGAGAGGTCAAAAATAAAATTTAGCTGTCTATCTTAACCTACGTTTTACAAATAGAGCTATTCAGTATTAACATTCAAAATAATAACACACAGGATTTAACTGATAGTATATAACTGAAACAATTTCAACTACAAATGTGAAACTATTTGTATTTTATATTAATTACTTTTAAATTACATTCGTTTAAGCTCTGCTGAATTTTAAATAGGCAAACAGAAATCTGAAATGTTGCTCCAACCTCAATATCTAATAGATATACCTTTGGTTATTCTATACATCACAACAGTGACTTAAAATAAGTAGTCTACTGCATGATAGTATGCAGATCTTTCATGATAATAAAAACAATAAATTCAACTCTAAATCAGTGTGCTGTTATATTTGAAATGAACCGCATAATGTTACACTGTTAACTTCTAATCTGAATAATTCTGGTGGGTGGAGGAGGGAGTGGATAACCATGAAATACCACAGGACGAGAACTATTGCTTTACAAAAAGCCTAACTTCAAGAAAACCTTTAATTTCAAAATTAATTAAGAAGCAATGGAATATCTATCATCAACTGAAAACTTCTTCCAACTTCTAGAAAAAACTACTATTTTATATAGGAAAAACTATCATCTAAATACATTCAAGAACAGCTTTAGAAGAAAAAATGTATTTTTTCTCCCTGATAAGCCATTTTACGTTCAGCAGAGAAAAGTTAAGACTGTTTCATGTGTTTATGACTGGAAATGTTCTAAGTCCTGCTTACACTCCAAGTTTCCAAAGCAGAATCATGCACAGAATCAAGCAAACCTGAAAAGGTTTGGTTTTTTTTGTTGTTGTTGTTGTTTGCTTGCTTGCTTTGGAGTGTGGGGTTATAGTATTGTTAATACTCAGAAACAAGTGGTTTAAATTCATACTTATAGATTTGAAAAATGAGTGCCTCTTCACCACTTGTAGTGAAACGCTCTCTGTAAAATTCTCCATGAGTTGTAAGATCACTTAAGGACAGACTTCCAATACTTCCTTGCAGGGCTAGATCTCCATCTGCAAAACAAAAGTCAGGCAGTTAGTCTCCTCAAACACGACTTACTAAAACCCCAAAGTAATTTTTATTATGATTATTATTTTTTTTATTAGTGGAATAAACTAATTACAAGTAATTAAACGACATTGATTAAACATAAAACCTCGTGCTGAAAGCAATTCTGTTACAAAGACTGTATTAACCCAAATATTTACACACAATGTGATCACAGCACTTTGACCTGTGAAAACTTAGACAGAATTCTTTTTTCCTCTAAAACATTAATATATATTTTTATTCTGCTCTGTGAAAATAAAATACCAAATTCCTAGCCAGTTTCGACTAAAACCATAAAGGGTTTGGCAACTGGAAGGAATGCAGAATTTGAAATCAACACTGAAATACCCTGATGGGGAAGAAGCAGCAGTGGCAAGAAAACAGCGTCTTCCCTAGGAAATAAACACACAGACACACACAAAAGCCCAAAGCAATGAGCAAAAAATATAAAAGCACTTCAAATCACAACTCCAATGCACACCTTTTATTTTAAACAGCATATCATGTCAGACCACCAATCTACTCACCAATTACCTCCAAGTGAGCTGCAAGTTTTGACACACTGGCTTTAGCAAGCTCGCTAGTTGTCTTATTCAGAACTAAAGATAAAGAATGGACCTGGTCAAACAAAAAGGAATAGGTTGGTATTAAAAAATATAACTTCATAACTGGAGCATCTTGTTAGTTTTTTTCAAAACAATTGCATTATAGCTCGTAACTGGCAAACAAGGACAATTTGATTGGGAGACAGTGGATAAAAGCAGTCTTTTTACATACTTGTTTGCACATTAAAGTCTCCCAAACATCTTAGAATGATCATTCTAGCACTGTTACCTTCGTCCTCTTTCAAGATTTGCCATTTGTAACTCAGACTGCAGGACCTCTGGAGAAAGACTCTATATATACACACACATACACACGTATACATATATACATACACATGTATAAATATGTATAGTTAATTTTAAAAAGTCTAAGCATATAAAGGTATATACACATAGACATTTATATGAGTATGTATATATATGTATCTAAGCATATTTTTAAGTAAACTCCTAAGCACCTAGAACAGTTCCAAATCAGTACATCAGGTCTTCAATATTGAACCAACCACACCATTTCAGAGATCACAGACATTTAGGCCATGCCCTTTGTTATCCCAAGGAAATAAGAATCACCTTCCATGAGATTTACACTTTTCCAAGATTCTTATGCCTAGAGTTGACTTGGGATAGGTGAGAGTGTCAAACTCTACTCATGAGGGCTCCATAAGGATAATAAACATGGAGCATTCTACTTCAGCCTCCCTTGAAGAGACATACACACATCTAAGGAGGGTGACGGAGCAACAGAGCCAATCAACTTGCAAACCTTTTGCTTTTCTTTAACTCCTGCCCCCTTTTTAAAAACAAAGAAAACCCTGCAAAAATACATATTCTAAATGTGCTGTTTCATGTGCATTCTTCACTATAAAATGTTAATGTGATTTAAATGTCATATTAAAACTTATGGTTTATGGAAACTTATCAGACAATCCAATTGCTATTTTGCATCTCAAATATACCTTCAGATCCAGTTTAGTGTTTACAGGCTCTTGGGCTTGAGAAACTGATGAGGTATTTACTTCCGATTTAGTTGTCTGCTGAGTATCTTCAGGCTGTAGCTTCATTGCATGATTATCAGCAGTGGATCCAATCCCAAAGAAATCCAGTATCACCACCCAGGTTTGCAAAGTTATTAAGACATCAAGACAATTAAAATCAACGTCTATACTACGGTTAATTTTGTTATAGCGAGAAGAAAATTCAGGATGTTTCCTATCCACCAGAAATATATTGATGTGAACCAATGAATCATCAAAGTGACTTTTTCCACAAGGCAACTTGGATCTGTCTGCTGTTGGAGAAGGAGGTGGAGTCAGAGGATACTCAGAATCAGTATCTTCTTTCTGCTTCTTACGTGAGGCACAAACTGGTCTTTGGTATAGCTGAAAGACATTAGTCGCTTCCTCCATATGAGACGGTAGGGAACGTGGCATATCTGGATATTCTACGTTGGATACTGAGGGACAAGACTGTGAAAGATACTCCTTGTGTGCTAAACTGGATGGTTTGGGTGCTCCACGGGACACCATGAGATTCTTATACATAGAGTCTGTTTTTTTTTCCAGAAGATCTTCCATTAGTAGAGAACGTAAGGCAATCTGAACAGACAAAGTCTGAGGATGATCTTTAGCAAACTCAACATCAAAATCCTGAAATTTAAGGCTGACAAGACCTTGTGCACCAAGTGTAAGATCACCACTTAACTGAACCTGGAGCTCTGAGATGTGGAAGTTTGCTTGAATCTGAGTAAAAGATTTTGTTTCCCTGACAGCCAATGACTTGTTCGGAACAGAAGAAAAACTAGAATGGCTGAATAAGCCATTATCCTTCCATTCACTTGAGCATTCTGTGCCTGTACTATGAACTGATGCTGAAGGAGAAGTCTGACAAGTTGAAGATACAGTAGCAGCTGGAAATTTGTTCAAGTCTTCACTGTAAACTAAATTATCCAGAGTTTGCAGGACTTGTTCATACACATGTTTTGCTAACACGACCTACAATGTAGAAAAAAAGCCACACAAAACAAGCCACAATTACCACATGAGCTCTCTGAATCATGACATGTATTTTAAAACTCTAAAGCAGAAAAACTGTGGTATTTCAAACCAGACAAATGTTAAGTTGAAAAATAATGAAAAATAATCCTGAACAAGATACAATGCAAAGCTGAAATAAAACAATTCATCTGTTTTAATTCTATAAGATTACACACTCTAGAAACATACAGGATAGGATCCTAGAAAAGGATGTGTTCCTAAGTAAAAGCACCCATAGAGTTAATTAAATCACCATACAAACTAGCCTTAAATTACCATGCTGATATTATACAGTAATGTATGTAAGAAACACTCCACTTAGCCACCATTGTTTATCTCATTAGTTTTAAAGTTTGTTTCCTCTGTTTAAAAATCTCTGCCCTTGCAGAGGTATTTTTAAGGATAATAGCATTTTAATTCTTAATTTCTACCAGAACCACAAATAAACACATCTGATGCTGGAATGTGGACAGTGACACGCTTGATTTTCCTTCTGCGATACATGTTCAGGGTAACTAAAAGCCAGACTTATTTATAAAGATCTCCAAAATGCCCCAAAACAGGATTAAATTTTGGTCATTGTTATTATGACTTCACAGAACCACAAAACGGCTGAAATTGGAAGGGGCCTCTGGAGGTCCTCAGGTCCAACCCCACTACTCAAACAGGGTCACCTACAGCAGGTTGCTCAGAACCACCTCCAAGCAGCTTCTAAAGATCTCCAAGGAAGGAGACTCCACAACTTCTCTGGGAAACCTGTGCCAGTGCTCCAACTTCTCTGTGCATGGCACAGAAATGTTTCCTGGTGTTTAGATGGCACCTCTTGTGCCCGCTGCCTCTTGTCCTGGCACTGTGGGCCACTGAAAAGAACTGGGCTCAGTTGTCTTTGCACCCTCCCTTTCAGTTACTTATAGACATTATAAGATCCTTCTGAGCCTCCTCTTCTTGAAGAGGAACAGTCCCACCAACTCTCTCATCCTCTTCTCATAGGAGAGGTGCTCCAGCCCTTTGATCATCTTGTTGGCCCATAGGACTTCTGTGGCTTCTAACCACATGTGCAAGGCTCCAATTCCTAAACTACCAATATGTTAAATCTGAAAGTATTTGCCTGAAAAATACCTATCTTCTATAGAGGGAAATAGATTCATATTTTTAATAGAACTACTACGTTACTACACCTGAAGAGGGTTCACAAATTTTCCTTCAATCTTCATAATGCTTGATATTCCGAAGTCTTCATTGCTCAGTGGGAATGTTACATCCAAATCCCTCCCTAGAGGTATCTTCTCCAATTTAAACTGGATGGTGGTGTTATTCAGAATGTGGAAAGCTGTTAAGAGAAAGTGAAATGAAATCTATAATACATGAACTGGTTATCCTATGTTATCCCTGCTGTACAGCCCATATAGGAGCTATTAACTAAAATTTATTAGCAATGCTAAAATAAGCAGATCTGGCTCTGGTTTGCAAAATTTTTGCATGAAAGGCATTACTCAGTTCTTGATTAGAATAAAAATGGATACAAATAAAACAATTTGTCCACTGGAATTAAAATTGAGCAAGACATTTCTGGGGGAAGGGTGAGAGAATACATAAGTAGACCTACGGTCAACACCCATTTTTAGTGCTATCTATTACATTAAAATAATTAAGAGTCCTCCAATTAACATACCATGGCCTTTATGTAACGATTCAAAGAAGTCGTGACGAGTAAAATGTGATTCTTCCTGGCTATTAATACTGGCAGGACCTGAAGAATGTAGCCCATGAGGTATCTCACTTGTAGACTCTTTCTTGCTCATAAACTGACTGCTATTTAAAGAATACATTTTAATATCTTTAATTTCAACTTGCAGTCTATCACTTGTAGACTCATCTTCTCCTGGTACAAAATTCTGAATGCATATTTGTCCTAGATGGCCTACAAGCAGTTCATGGCTACCAGGCTTTCGAGGTATTGAGACAATTGGTGATTCAATATTTACATTTAATATAAGCTTAATAGTTTCACTTTTGAGAGGTGGTGATCCAAATGCATAGCCATCGTTTTCTTCTAAGCTGGCAACATCTCTTGATCTTGGTGTTGTATCAAACAAAGAAACCATTTCACTGTATTCAGCAGTTTTAGTTGCCAAGACCGTAGTAACTTTGGAAGCTGCACTTTTCAGCATGCTGCGGAAATTCTCTTCCAATTCATCCATTGACAAAGTTAGTTCTTTCAGAAATTTAGCCGAGTGGTTGTAGTGTAAGGAGGCCATTTTGAGGTTGAGAGAGCATTCCTCTTTTGATTTTTCTGTCAAAGTGAAACTTAAAGCATCCGGAAGGCTACTTCCATCATCAAGTCTAAAGAACAATGATTCAAGGTAATCTACATCACCAATGAGATTTTCATACCTTACTGTATTCCCTATGCTGACAACATACTGGTTCTTAATGCTGTCTTGTGTTAAATCCATAAGGTGAAGACATCCAAGAGAGCCATTCACATCAAATTTATTACACATGGAGACATTGACTTTGGTGCCACCAATACTGGCTGTTGCGATTTTTCTGCCATATTTTTCTCCATTTGTCATGCCAACTGTCCTGAGGAGGAGTATATTCAGCCAGTGAATATCAACTGCTACCTCTGTATTCTGCACGTAAGTAGACTGAAAGGTTTCCTGCTCCCTCCAATCTCTTTCCAAATCCGCCATTAAAGGCTGAGGACTAGAGTCTTCTTTCTCCTTTGGGAAAGATTTCTGGAGAAAACCAATGAGTTCAACAATTGTCTCTGGATTAAGGATGATATCCAGGTTGTTCACCTGTACAGAGATTACCTGCAGACTGCTATCCAAATTCATCGACGGGCATTCTGCACTCACAAACTGATACTCGAATTTTATCAGGGACTCTTGATCTTTCCCATTGTTACCAGATGAAGTGTTTGATGCTGCGGCGCATCTCTCTGTCAGACTAGCTGCATCAATGGGATGTGCATCACATGGTCCATAAACTGGTGACTGAGCCCTGCTGTCTCTAAGACTCCCTGTTGGCACATCAAAACTCAGATTCTTATGAGAAGCCATCAAGAGATCAAAATCTGTTCCATATGTTTGCATAGTATCAACAAGTAACAGGCCATGAACAGTCAGGGACACTTCTGCATCATAAGGCCTTTTCACAAAATGGGCATTGGTGCCAAAAACCTTGAGTACAGAGATATATCGTCCATTACTTTCAACACCCAACTGCATACAGTTTACTTTGAATTCAGCCAAAAGCAGCTGAGATTCAACAAGAACTTCCCTGGTATGTTGCTCTAGCATTACAACACTCTGCGTTAGATTCATTACAGAATCATGCAAACTGCCAAGCTGGTCTACCTCTGAAAAAATCTTGTCTTTTCCTAAATGTAGACCATCTGAAGACTTAGCTTCGGATGCACTCAGCTGTGTACACCAGTTCTTCAGAGCTGATATTTTGTCTTCATTGATATGAATTTTCAAGTCTGGTAGACTGCCAGACAAGACAGCTCCTGGGTATTTTGGGTCAGATGTGTATATCAATCTGCGTTCCAATTGCAAATGAACATTGAATTTTTCTACCACGTGTGTTGGACCCACATCACTATCTTGAACATGCTTCCAGTTGTCTTTCACTCGGCCCACCATGATCTGAAGGTCCATAAATGAAAGTGTGTATCTCTCATACATTTTTTTACTCATTAAGTGTGCTTGTAGTTGCTCTTCACTTATTTCTACACCAGTAAATTCAGACATTTTGATACCACTGTTGGTGCTGGATTCTGGCGGCGGAGTATTGGGAGGAGTTGCAAGAGGTGTTTTATATTCTTCATCACTTAGTTCATTGAATTCTGATGAAAAAGTATCTGCATTCCTTTTAGATTCTTCTGTGGATTAATAAATAAAAAAAATAAGTAAACAGAAGTATTCTTCCCCCCTCCTTAGGTATTTCCCATCATTACGTAATGACGGGAAACCCCACTCCCCAAATTTTCTTCCACTTTTTTTAAACCAAGCTTCAGATACTTCTAACAGGCTAATGCCTCAGTTTTACAGGGAAATCCAGATCTACCTTCTGTAAGCAATCTGTGTTCTTTTTCTAGTTTGCCCTAAGATAGAAGGTACAAAAATAAAATTCTACCGTAGACAATTATAGGCCTTGACTTTCAACTGCACTACAAAACTGTTAACCCTGCAGCCATACTTTTTTAAAAATTAAATGAACACCACACAGGTATCTCCTTCAAAAAATTTTAACACATTCTCACACACCACAAAGTTCAGCTAGATTTTAAATAGGTCTAATTTTATTTACAAGTTCCACTGCAATTTCTTTTTAATTTTCATTCACTGTTTTCCTAGTGTAACACCAAAGAAGTAATGATTATTTTATGAAGCAATGATTTTAACTTTTGATATAAATAAAGAACATCAATTTTCCTTTCATTTTTTTTTAGGCTAGCTATAGACACATCTGCTAAGAACAGAGAACAGAGACCCACATGACTCCAGAGTTGGAGTGCTTATTCAAAGCATACTTTCCCTGAGAGAGCTGACCCAAAAAAAGGCATTCTACAGCTATATTTTGTATCCCTCTAAGCCAAAATCTCATCTACAGTAAAGTGCCTGACACACTAGCTTCATACCTGTTCACAGCCTTCAAGAAGTGTATCACTGGGTATCATTTCATTTAAAAGGCAATTTTATAGTCCCCCACCCTCCACCCCAAAGAAAGCCCTTATTTTTTTTGCTGCAATAATTCTAGACCATACCTTGAGAATTGGTAAGTAATATTCTTCCCAGATCGATAACAACTAGCACTGGATCCACAAATTTGAAATCATCAGGAAAGATCACCTGAGGGGCAGAAATATCAAGGCACACTGTCCAGCTTTTGCTGTTTTCCTGAAAGTTAAGAAGAAAGAAATAAGAAATAAGGGCCCGCAAGAAATAGCTTCCCTTAATATAATCAAAGCAAAAACAAAACAAAGAAAAGCCAAACAAATCACTCTAGTTCGGCACTTTTTCCAGCTGAAGAGCTAACTTTCACAAAACTTCAGACATGTAAATGTTTGGTTGCTTGTTCAAAATAGCTGTTTGGACTTGCATTACAGTCAATGAAGAGACACTTTCAGAAGGTGAAGAGTCCCATACTAAGATAGTTGAACTGAACATCCTATCTCTTGGCTGGGGAAACTGAACCTGCCTCCATAGCTTAGAGAAGACATCTATCATTTTCCGTGGAATTATCAAGGCTATCCATAAATACAATGTGCACTAGACTGTGTTTCATCAAACATCGAACTAGTAATTGTTGAGAGCAATTATCTGTCATTTCACTGAAAACAACCCTCAACAAAATTCTCTTGCAACAGCCTATGGATAAATGACACTGATACATATAACTGATACATATAGTAATGTTACCTGAAAACTGCTGCTTTAATTTTAAGGATGAATGAAAAACAAAGGCACAAAAAAATCTTTATTTTCCTTAAATAAGTGACACACAAAATTAAGTTTGACCTAACAAACCTCCAAAGCACACTGAAGCCAAGAAGCTGGCCTGAAATCATCTCAGTAACAGGGTCAAGAACAGAAATATACTGCTCTGCCATTAATCACAACAGGCCTACACCAGAAAATAGACTGCTTCACGGCAAAATGGAAAAAAATTGTTATAGATAAAAGATTTCCAAGAGAGCTTAAACAACTTTCCTCAGCTTTTACAGAAACTTCCACATCATATGTGGAAGTAATATGTTTTTATTTGACCAACAAGTACACATATAAAAGTATATGAGCTTTCAAACACACAAGACTTTTTCTAGGTTTATCTATAGAAACGTTTCATTGCTACCTTTAAGGCCAAGATGCCTGTCAATACACTATCGTGTATAACTTCACACTTTCTCAAAAAGAACACCACACACAAAAAAACAACCCTTCTCTATGGAACTTTAAGTGCTAAAACATTCATTAAGAAACCCTAACCACTTGGGGTCAAAAACTTACAATGAAGTCTCCTACTAGTAAACGATCGATAGTTTGCCTGATTTCAGCTTTTGTCTGCATTTTCAGCTTGTTGTACTGTCTTCTGGCAGCTTCAGCCACTTTTGCCTCTAACTCAGACTGGTAGCCAAAACCTGTACAAGAGAGATAAAACAGGATTAGGTATAATTTTGTTCATTTCTAATTGAAACAGAAAAATAGAGAGAGACCTACTCTGAGTTGACAGAAAAGGTTAAGTACTTAAACCTTTTTTTTTTTTTTCCTTCAGATATCAACAAGTAGTGGTGTATTAAGAACATCTTAACGTTCCTTATTCTCATCCCTCATCTCCTCAGAAACCAAATTTTAACAACTGAAACTGCAAAGGCAGTTACTTTATAATGTTAGTAGACTCCTAAACCTTGCTGTCCTTAAAAGCTTATGGAAGCTGTTTGTCCCACATCTAAAACACAAGATACCTCAAACAGCTTTAACAAAAGGTCAGACTTAATTTAGTCAGCAGGAGAGATACAACAAGAATTTTGCCTGTACCATTACCATAGAAAATATTCTGCTTCCAACAGTCCTCTGGAATAACCTGTTCTCTAGATCCTTTTCCAGAGAGCTTACAGAAAGATGCCTCCTAATTTGGGTATTTTAATTTAGGCAGCATGAACACTCATCATGTAGTATAGTAGCAACTTGCAATTTGAATGTAAAAGTTACAGGAGTCTGCCCAAGCAAAATCTCTTATTCAACTAAACAGGAAAATCATTCAGAGAAGTCTCAGAGCATTCCTCAGTTTGAATTTAAAATGGAGATTGCTTTTCTACTACTTTACATTTCTAAAGACTAAAAAAACACTTTTAATTTAAAAAAAAAAAAAAATCAACGTTAAGAAAAGACAGAAAACCAAAAGAAACCCCACATCAAAAAACATTAAAGGTTAACCTGAGGTATGAACCCTTCCCTTGTAGAAGAAGTCAGCTACTTTCTTAATGGCTTGTGGGTTGTAAATAATATTTAGAGGTCTGGTACTGACTTCCAGGCGCCTCTCAAAATTGCTGTGGATTGGATTTCTTTCATAAAGCATCTCAAACACTGGAGCATCAGGATCTGCAACTGAATTAAAAGCAAGTTACAAAAAACAGTTAGAAAAAACAAAGCATACACACAAAAAAAATAACCATAAAAAAGTAAAAATATATATATATATATATCCCAAAGTATATAAATACTAATTTTTAATTGGTACTACTAGTAGTGCCTGCCTGAAAATTCTTCATTAACTGAAAAGCAAGTAGTAAGATCAACTTCTATAATCAACAAAATTCAACGTGCTTGTATACACAAACATTTTCAGGACAGGGGTCCTACAGTTGAACTCCTAACCTATTTTTTCTTTTCTTTTAAGACAAGACAAAGAATAAGTGCAACTCACATTGTCTTGAATACATATTTACTCCTTGTCAGAAGTCAGACAACTTGCATGCACTTGTATGTCTTAACAAAGCTTTTATGTTTTTTTACACTATTTGTAACAAGTATCAAACTTTAGGCATAGCGTTTTGAAATTTCTAGTTAGTAGGAATAATCTCATATGCTTGCTTTGATCAAACATAAAATGAAGTCTTTACCAATGTTCTGATTAGTCATTTCTGAAGACAAATTCTGTAGTCCAAAGGAAGATACGCAGCCAACCTCTTTTTGCTTATAAGAATTTAAAAGAAAAACAATTGTTAGACAAATATAAACCAAGTCACTTGATAAAAACACAAAAGTCTTTTCTTTATCAATCTTCTGGTCACTTTATGTGAATCAGATATATCTCTTGAGACTATTTTATGTGTATTCTTCTTTCATGAAATCAAATGAGAAGGAAGTATGACTATATGAGAAAGCAAACTCTATCTACCTATGCAGTAGACAGACAAAGGTTGAAGAGCAAATTTCAGTCAGTTCTCTACAAATTATAAAGTAAAAAGACACATAAGAAACTCCCATGTACTAAAGCTTTGTTTGCTTAGAAGAGATACTTAAAATCTCTTTAGCAATTCATTACAAAAAAATAACTTCTGTATTTCTGCTGATAGTGTAACAGTAAGCAGGTAAAATAAAACCTTACTTGGACCAAAGAGCTTTATGAAAAAGACCAATTACTGATTAAGCAGCAATGCTGATTGTTCCAGAATTAAATCTTGTTCAACAAATTATCTTCTTGCCAACACATGTAACTGTAATGTTGAAGTTGCAAGCATACAAAGCAAACAATGAAGAGTTCTATGAATGATCCTTGGAAAGGGAGAGTAAAAGTTCAAGAAGTGGAGATTTTTCTTCAAAACTCATCTCTTTCAGGGATAAGACACAAACCAAGGGAAACATCTGTGTTGAATTTTGGAATATAACTGTTTTCATACACGCTTACACATCCTACACAGTAACTCATAGAGTTTTTTTCACCTACAGGATTAGGGAAAACAAGAACAGGAAATATGGTCCCTTCTGTTGCCAAATCCCTCAGAAAAAGACCACCAAGCTGAACTTTTAGAAGTGAAGAATTTCGTCGAGGAAGAGATTCTGCTAAGATCTTTACACCTGAAATATAAAGACATAAAATGTTTTTATTTTGTTTTATGAATGCACACAGCATAGCTTTTATTTATAATGTATGGATAATAAATAATATCCAAACAAATCTGTTGGAAGGGTATTTATATACATGGATATATATTTAATTCTACCAAAAAAATAAAAACACAATTTTAAATATTTAATAATGATTGTGAAGCATGTATTTATCCAGTTTTTCTTTCACACATGTAAAATTAGATTACTATGTTGAAATCGTGAATATCTGAAGTGAGAAAACTTCTAATTTGAGGCATCAATTTCTACTAAGTGGCTTCATAATTTCATTCTGAACATTGTTTCAGTATAGTAATTTAAAGGATTAAAAGCAAGACTCAGAGGAAGGTCTGAAGGTAGACAAAGCTCATCTTTGCTGAGAAAGAACAAACATAAACTGACTTTATACCTGAAAACTCCAGCTGCATAAAAGCGCTCTCCTCAACATGCACCACTTTCTTCTTCTTGTGCAACAGAGTAAAAGAGCCACCTTGCAACTGTAGATTTAATTTAGCAAAAACATGATCCCTTTTTGTAAATGTATTCATGCTAGAGGCATCTGCAGCAGGATCAAAAAAATCATCTGCTCCTAATTTAAAAAAAAAAAATAACAAAAAAACAAAAACATCACTTATGTTATATAAATCAACTTCCTGGAACGTGACTGAAGAACAGAAGGGTTTTTCTCTCAACTAAAAATAAATAAATCCAAAAAAAAAAGCAGATAGACTATATTCCCTAACAAAACTGAATATTCAGTAGAACTCTATTTCCATTATGGTACAATAAATCCCCGATTAAGACAACCCCAACAACACAGTACTGTTACTGCTGTACACATTCACAGTACACTGCATTACCTCCACCCATCTGAACGGAAAGAAGTCCCAAAGCTCTTTGCTATAACCATCTAAAATATTTAGAAGCAAACATATCCCATATACCCCTTTAGAAATAAGCAAACACACCAGGCACTGAATTTTTTAACAGGTAATTAAGCTTTAGACAGGCTCTGCTTGCTGCCTAGGTGCATCAGCTGATGCACATAATCTTTGAACAGTACTGAACTGAGAAGTTTTTTCTGTTCATCTTTATCACGTATTTAACTAGGAAAGTGTTAGCAGCAATAAGAAGGAACAGAAAACTGCACGCTGCCATACCTAGTATGTCTTCCGGATTCCACTGTTCCTGTTGTTCTGGCAACAATCCTTCAAAAGTTTCACCTTCACATGTTTGCTGCGCATATCCATACCAGCCTCCCCAGCCAGGAAACCAAGACTGAAGGTACTGCAGCATTCCACTGCTACTGCCATGTGCAGATTCTGCTGTTGGAGAAACTCCGGGAGAATCAGGCAACGGCTCTTTAACACTCTGTGTTTGAACATTGAAGACATACATTACTGCTTGTAAGTGAAATAATATCACGAGCACACAAAAACATCAGAGTAACAATATGATTCCATCTACTATTTACTTGGCACTCAAGTTCAGTATGCCAACTGTGATATTTACGATCGATACTTTGCCGATGCTCTCCTATATGGGCTAAGAAACAACAAACATAGCATCACTTAATTGCTGCATGTTCAGATAAGAAGTCATATGAAATTATCTAAGTCATAGTTTAGAAACACTGCACTGGCTCTGGCTGGGATGGAGTTGACTTTCAGCACAGCAGCTCATATAGTGCTGTGCTTCGCACTGAAGATTTCTTTGCTAGAATGGGGTTGATACTGCATTTGCTGTTGATACACATTTGCTAGAATGGTGTTGATAGTGCACCGATGTTTTGACTACTGCAGAGCAGTGCTGGCATAGCATCAAGGCTGTCTCTCCATCCCCCATTCTCTGTGAAGGCCACTAGGCTGCAGGTGTGCAAGTGGCTGGGTCAGGACACAGCCAGGACAGCCGACCTAGACTGCCCAAAGGGTTATTCCTATTATGGGACACCATGCTCAGCAATAAAAGCTGGGGGCAGGGAGAAGATGAACAGAAGGACATTTTTAATGAAGGCATTTGTCTTCTGGAGTAACTGCTACACTCTCTAAGATGAAACATACTTGCCCTGGCAATTCTGGAAAGAATACTGTTGAGGAAGACCATTGTATGGTGAGGCTTAAGCTCACCATGCAAGTGACACAACAGTAAAACTTGAGGAGCCAAGCACTGTTTGCCATTTTAGTATTGATACCACACTTCAAAAATCAGAACAAATACATACTAACACTCTAGCAGAACAGAAAACACCCCCTCAGAATAATTCACTTAAAGATTCCAAATATTACCCTGTACGAAGAATGTTTCTCACCTCAGCTAGGTCGTGAAATTTATCATGAACTATCTCACACAGTATCTTCAACTCTTCGTACGTTTGCTCATCCTCAATACGACACATTTCTGCCTGAAAAGACCAAAAAGGTTAAGTAAATACTCTAAAAGAAAATAGTATCTTGCTTACAAACATGACAAATCTCTCTGCACTACATTTGAGATTGATGGAAAAACTAACATGGCACTAATGTCAGGATCCAAGAACTTAAGCATATGAAAATAAAGTCATACGGGCAGCCATAATACTGACATTCTCCGCTGTTTCAAATACCTTTATTTGGATTGTAAAATACATTATTTTAACACTTTCAATGGTAAGAAGTTCTTGCCCAACTATATCCTTCTGTCATGCATCAGGAGCAAGGTTTGCAGCACAAAATGCAAACCATGGAAAGTAACCTGATTTAACAGAAAGATGAGCTTAGTCAAGAGCAAAAAAAAAAAAACTACTATAAAAACTGTCCACTACTTTGAGCTACCCCTACAGTTCACATCTAAATAATGCAAGTAAAGATTACATACAATCTAAGCTTTCAATAGGACTGTACATGTATTTAAGAAACATGAGGTACACGGTGCCCTGAACTGATTTAAGGAAACTGATTTAAGAACCAATACACCTAGAGATATAAAGCAGTTAATTATAGTTCACAAGGTTTCTTGCTCCTAAAGCAGAACATGGGTTGATTAGTAGGGTCATCCCTCTAATTTTATTCATCCTAACATCAACTGGAACAAAGTTTTTAAAAAAATAAATCAAAGGAAAGCACCCCTGAACAACTAGCCACCATTTTTCCTCCATTACCTACCTCACCATATGCACGATGTGACAATACTTCTGATATTTAAATACATTTTGAGTCTATACAGAATGAGAGTTAAGAAAGCTTGACAGACTGAGGTGAGCATTCTATGAGAGCTAATGCTATTTTTGGTGAAAACCAGTTACAGCTCAAAAAGTTTTTGCATAGCAAAACAAAAAGACAAGAATCCTGTCATGCACACACCTCCCACAAGCCCAGGATTCGAGCATTAAGAACTCAGCTGTAGTCAAAATACAGCCTGTTCCGTGAAAATGACCTACAGTAAAATTAAAGATGTTTCTAAAGGAGAACAAATTTTAAATTTGTTACAACAAAATAGAACAAATAGAAGATAATTAATCAACATTGTAAAATCTCAAATCTAAGTACCTCCTCTGCAGTGGACAGTGGTTCCCCCTTCAACTTGCTATAATACATGTCAGTGTAAGACACTGCATCTCGGGCTCGATGCAATGCAAACTCCCAGGTAGAACGTCGTCTCTGCTCCCTGATCTCCGAAAGGTTAGCATTCAAAGCAAAGATCCACCACTCTCGGCAGCTGAAATATATTAAAATTAGTAGATTATCAGTACTTCCAAAAAACAAATGTCATACTAGTGAAAGTTCCAGAGAGAAAACACAAGGCAACTGATCAGAAAAGGCATCGTTATTAGATACAGCATGTATTGGCTAACTCTACAAATTGCATAGTATTAAACAGTGCTTTGCAAAGTCCCCACTACTTTAATGGGATTTAGTATATCTGTTATACATCAAGCACAGTCATTAAAGCCACAATGTTGACTTATATGGACCTGCAGTCTGAAATTATACCGTCTTTCTTCTTACTAAAAGTAATATGAAACATTTTATTGGAGCTCTTTCCACAAAGAAAATTTCACAATAACACAGTGTCCACATTGGAGAAGAACCTCCAATTTAATTTCAATTCCTGGAAACTGTGAGAGAAGGACTGAAAGACTTAAGAATAATTTTAAGCTTGGATTATGTCTCAATATTTAAAACTGATTTATGAGGTAGGGAAATAAGACATGAAAACGTAGCATATGACTACTATCTCGTATTTATCTTCATTCAATTCTCCCTAGAACATTTTTAACATCACACTAATTCAACAAGACATCCACAGATAATACTTACTGCTCTGTTACTGTAACCTTTGGTCTCCACTTCCTGAATTTAAGCTGTCGTTCCTTTCTAGCCAGTTCCTTCAAAAATCCCATGATCTGCTGATACTGCATCTTTTAGTTAAAGAGTAGACAGATCAATTAGGCAATATTAGAGTGCTTTCCAAATCAAAGGCAGGGAGCGTGAGACAACCACAGGCTTAGCTTATCTGCATCAATGATCTGCACATGGCTTCAGAATTAAGACTGATGTTTATCACAATTTGGTTCCCTAGCATCGCCTATCGTCTTCGAGTAGCTAATGGCTAATGTGTGAGATACATCTTACAGGCTTCCTTGTTTACAAACACAGAGCATGAAACCTTTCTGGTCAAGACAAGCAAGCAACTTAATACTGGCTGCTTTGTACATTCTACAAACTGAAAAAAAAACAAACAAACAAACAAAAAAACTAAACAAACAAAATGACAAAACACATGCGTCCTTCTTATTATTACAGTAAACAATAATGTATTTTTTTTGCAGTAATGGGCTGCAGTAAAATAATTAAATAATTTGGAATGCTTGATTTTAAACCCAACAACTTCTTTAGTATATTCCTTTCAGTTGCTTCTAAACCTAAAGCTTTAAGAAAGTTATAATTTTATGCTGGGGTATTTAAGCTGTTACAAACACCACCAGTTTTGCAAACAGTGAGGTGAAGAACTTGCAACAATCCTGCAGGTATTCCACTGTTTGAAGCAACAACTCTTTGCTTAGAGATTCATAAGTCAAGACTACATTTTACCAGCAGAATCTTCAGGAGCACTGTTGTATGAACAACATACGCAGTAGGTGAGATGGGAAAGACACACTCTACAGCAAACCACCAATTTGACTTTGCAGACATTTTGATAACCAAAAAAATAAAGGAATACCTCCTTTAATCAGTCATTTTATTAGAATCTGACCACAAAGTAGGGTGCAATACAGCACACAGGTATCCAAGAGATCTTGAAGCCTAACTAGTTCAGACAGTCAATGCAGCCTAACATAGATAACACAGAGCTCACAATGGCCTCATTTACTCTGCTTCTCAGCAGTCTCCGTCTCGGAAACTGGGAGTTAAACAAAGATTATCAGTGTTTACCTGTGAAAGCTTCAAGGGTATCGTCTCAAGCTTAATGTCACATTCAAGCCGCGGAGTCTGGCGAGACCTTAAAGGCTCCTTAGAACAATTTCTCTTCAGAATAGCAGAAGTGCACACAGGTTCCATGATGTAATTATGATCACGGCTTTCCATACTTTTATCCATTGCTTCCTGGGGGTTACAAGAACATTTTTTTCTACATGAAGGGAGTGTAAAATATTTATTAGGATATATTGGTTTAATACATTAGGATACACTCCATTAATATATCAGTCCATTTACAAAACCTCTTCAATGTGTTCTCTCTCTTTAAAGATTAAACATACGGTATGTCACAGCACAACCTTTTTGGGTTACCGACATATCCTGCCATGACAGCACGAAGCCATAAACTTCTGCTGCTCTTAGAATTTACTGGACCTAGTACTTTTATGTCAGTTAGGTCTACAATATAGGAAGGAAACTATCAGAAAGAAAATAAATGAAAAAATCTCTTTCATATGCGAAATCTCTCCCTCTTGTACCTGCAGCTGTCCAGGAGGTAGGTCACCCAATAAAGTGCAATCGGTATCCCAGTAAACACTGAAGTCAGCAACATCTAACTGCTTTTTCCGCATCAGTTTCTCCACCTGAAGCAGAAAAATTGAATGAAGACAAGCTCATACACCACACACCATGTAGTTTTTAGTTCTACATACTCAATAAACAATAGAAAATGCCCACAATCTATTTAATAATCTTCTGGTTATTGTTAGAAAAAGCTACACTTTTAACTAAATATTTAGTAGCACCCATAAAGTACAGCATCACATCTTAGCTGCTGTAAGTTCCTGTACAGAAGAGTTATACTTACTGGTTCAAATACTGCATTTTGCATTGATACATTTTTGATGCATATTCCAAACGCAAAAGGCTGCGAAGGATTTGTGACACCATCTTCAAACCTCAGATGGACATCCTGAATTTTTAACTAGACAGGGAAAAAAAATTACTAGAGACAACTATTTACATCAGAGTGCACAGCAGTACTATTTATTAATACTGAAACCATTTATTATCTCATTTCTGCAATCCTCCAGCAAATTTCTGGTACTCATTTGGACCTCAAAATGCTGTTCCTCACTTCTGGTTTTGTACCCTCTGGTTGTATCTTCTCCTCAATTACTCCGCTCCCTGCTTTTCTCCCCCCAAAACAATTAGCCACTTTCACAAAAGAGTGTACTTTGTTATCTTGCCATTATTCTCCATTTTCGAAACAAATATGTAACTGCCAAACAAAGATTCAAGTATGTTTCATGTATTAAAATCATCAGAATAGGCCAGACCTACAAACTAGCAGCAGCACAAGATGACCTGAAGTAATTTTACATTGGTAAACCCTTAAAGAGCACTGACTTCTGGTGGTTTCGCAGTGAGTGTTAAGTCCAGGACTGTGATAAGTATAGATACTCTCACCATGAGCAAATACATCCTTCTCATACACCAGGAAAAGCAATTGGTCTGAGCTATCTTGCTTCTAAATTGCCTCTAGTGAGTTGAAAAACAATCACATAATATAGTCAGTCTATCTGCACAAGGAGGAGAAAGGAATGGTCTTTTCATGGAAAATAGCAGACAAACTTCAGCAATTAATCTGTAGAAAGTTGCAGGTTCTTAAATACGGATGATTAGTAACGGATATGTTGCTAAATAGTTTTGTTTTGCAAACACTAGACAATTTAATAACCTACAACATCATCTAAACACTAAAATGTCATTAACTACATAAAGAATTCCAAAGACAAAAAGCTACAGAGCTTAGCAGTTATGTTTTTGAGTAATTTTGAAATTTAGTAGAGACATGCCAGATTTTTATTTTTATTTTCATGCACATTAATTATCCACCAACTGTTACAAACCAAAAAGACTTGTTGTTTTCCCCTTGGTAGGGTGTAAGGTTCGTCCTTCCCACAAGTCCCTCTCAGGACTAGTTTGAGATTGAAGTTACGAAGATTCGATCAAAGAGGACTGTCCTCTGGCAAACATCTATCATTCATTTACATATTTCTTCTCTGGGGACTACACAGTGTGAAGCACAGTGGGCTCAGGTTATTTTTAGCAAATGGAAAAAGCTCTACAACGTAAAGGCTTACTTCAATGTTTTCTACAATTCTGGTGACTACAGATGCCGTAACTGAGTACCAGTAGGATTCCCCCTTCTGTTGTCGTTCTTTCTAAAAAAGAAAATAGGGATAAACATTAACCAACATTGTAACAATTGATCGGGAAACAGTACAGGTATTATACTGAAGTTACTGAACGAGAGAGAGAGAAGAAAAACAGATTTCAGTATCACCAATGCATGTTGAGGGGCGTGGATTGAAAATTGCACGGTGTTAGCGTATACATATCACATTCTAACTTAGTTTCCTATGCATTTGTTCTCAGAAGACATAAACTTGTTAGGAGACTTAAAATGCAATTCATTTACCAAAGCAGTTTCTTTACTATGAAATACAAGTGCAACTTACTTTCCATTTTTCTTCAAGTGCTAGAAGCAGAGCTTTCTTATGTTCTCTTTCTTGCAACTTCTCCCTTTCCTCATCAAAATCTTCTTTCTTTTCTGGTGCACCAATTAAGTGCAGTTTTGAGACAGATATCACCCATGGATCCACATGTGGGCGATAAAATGGTATCTGTAGTGTTATTTTGCCAATGAAACCTAGAAATACAAAACAGAGATGCTATCAGATTCTTGTGTAAACATACTTTTACTACCCCTTGAAAACATGAAAGGAAAAGTGGTGTAAGGAACAAACTAACTAAAAACAACAAGCAAACTAAAAACTACCCAAACATCAGGTTACTTCACTTGTTCAAGCTTCTGACTCAAAGGTAAAACTTCTTCTATTATACGCAATATTTCCTGTTTATAAATATTTGTCTCGCACACACAGGCAAAATACATACCTGCTTTTACTTCAAATGGTAATTCCAGTTCCTTCAAGGCATCTTTCTTTAGTGGTAAGTTTTCCAGTTCAACAGCACCTGTTGAAAGCACAAAGAACAGACAAGTCTGTTGAGCAAAATTATGTTGTATTACAAGTTTAAAATAACTAGCAGCATCTTTCAAAGAAGAAAAATTAGGATTTCATGAGAACAGCCAACCTACTACACCACCTTCTGCAACAGCTCTTACGAATATTTAGCATGCTCATTAATTTTCCGGTGCCAAATACTCAAACTATTTGATTACATTTGATGAGGTGATCTAGAAGCAATCTTCTGCAAGTACTTAGCCCTGAACTTTATTGCCATCAAGGAGAAAGCTTCTACTCTTTGTCTTTCCAAATGGGACACTTCAAGCATTTTCTGAGTATTACCAAAAGCACCCAAACAAAAGCTTTGAAATATTATAAAATAGCAGATAATAACAGCAAAAGGTAAATTAGAAACTACTGATTTACAGAAGCACAAGATATCCTTATGCCACCTTTTTCACAAAGGTCTTAATTAAAAGGGCATAACGACTTGCACCAAAGCCTAAGAGGTGAAGACTACCGGACATTTCCTGCTGCAGTCCCTTCACAGGGAAGTTATTGAACAGTATTGAGAAGAATGACACACAAACATTATGCAAACTAAACAAGCTGATAAGATATGCTTAGCATGCAGTTGAGAGTCTCATATAAATTAGTTTAACTGTGTTGATTAAAAGGAACATAAATAGGAACACAAGAGAATTTACCACTGATGTAAAGCGCTAGCAAAAAACTTTATATTAGAAGCATTTATATAAATGTTAAACACAATATGAATGATTGTTTCTATTCCATCTCCCATTCACAAAACGTTTTCTAAATCACAGAACAAAAACATTACAGAAAATACCCCCAAACCTCACCTTTCAGAAGAGCAACTGAAAGTTGGTCTGTATTCAGGTTGTTGACATATTTGCCCAAATAGGTGTTGAGGACCCAGGCTACCAATCCTTCCAACATGACTGTGTCCTAGAAGAGGGCAACTAACATTTTTCTGTCATTTTCTGGATCTCTGTTCCATAATTGCAGTTTCACCCTAAAAGAAAAAACATGAAGAAAATGAGTGTCTGAAATACAGTCTCAGCAAACCTGAGATACTGTATTCAATCTAAAAAGCAGTGAAAACATTAAAGCAATTTTTAAAAGGTAGAAATCAAGCTCAAGTCCCAAATCACAGAGCTTCACAAAGAGCTTTGATGATTACAGATTACTCCAATTGGCAACTTAAATTCATCTCTCCAACCTATGTCTGATCAAAATACCGTATTTAGTGACAATTATCAACTAGGCCAATTAACAATCCTCTTTTCAAAAAGTGAAGACTAAAATTCCGCTCTGAGCTGCAGTAGTTTTGCACTGGCCTCCTTGACTTCCACTCCTAGAATTTTCGTCAAGTTGCCAGCATTCTGGTTTTGGAAGTCTAGATGACAGTAACAGGTGTCCTTCTGCACGCGCCACTCTCTAATTCATTTTATGCCACATCTGTCAGTTTTAACGCTGGGGAAAGAAGCAGAGTGTTCCTCATCTTATATAAGGGCTGATCATACTGACACTATTAATTATTCTCCCTCCATTTATCACGCTTCTTCACAAAACTTTCTGGAGTCAGCACTTATAAATTATTCTACTAGAAGACCTAATTATAGACTACTACTACTAGCCTAGAATAACATACTGGGAAAAGACTGGATATTGAAAGAAGGAACAAATACCTACGGCACAGAGACTGCAGCCATAAGGAACACCTCACATCCGCCTCTGTGGGCCCAAACATCTGCAACATCCATTCTAGGAAGCCAGAACACTAAGCTTTCTGAATTAAAAACATGCTGAAAATTCCCTAAGTAGAACAGCATGCATCATCCTCCCTCCCCATTCCCTGTAAGTGCTCTGGTGAAGGACTTTCTAACCTTGCAGAAAACTTAGGATAACTAGAGCTAAGAGCATTTGTATCCCATGCACAATGCTACATGAGAGCACACGCTTTTTCTCCAAACTTGTTTGAATTACAGATTTTGCTTATGCTGAATAAAGTCATTACCGATATTGAAAAAAAAGCACCCAACACATTTCTGAAACGTTTATATTGCTTTCACTCCTTTTCAGTTGTGATGAACAATTACATTCCTAAAATAGTGGTGCCACTGAACATTTATGTCAAATACAGCAGGGAAGAAAACATTCACCATTAATCTTCAACAATGAACGTGATTTTGAAAAAAGCAGCTGTACACCAGCCCTACAAACTCACATGAAGGTTATCTGTACAAGTAATGGAAGGATGCACTTTTAGCTGAGCAGCAAGAAGTCAGTTTGGCATCCGAATCACATCACAACCAAGAGCCTTCAACTGTACTTTTGTAGAAATCTTATCTGTGAAACAACTCACCCTAGCCAAACCATTTTTTGGGGAACAGTGTATGCTTGGGACGTAATCAGATATAAATCATGTAAATAGTTTATCAAAAGTTACTCCAAAAGGTTTTCAAAGTGGTAGCATGGAGTACCTTATCAAGGGGCACAAACAAAGCTACGTTAGAAAAGCAACGCTGGTCATACGTGTCAACATCTCCCTTTATACTCTACCACGAGTTGCAGGAATGATTGCAGAAATCAGACTATTAAACTCCCTAAGTTTTTAACCCATGAATTGGAAAACTACTACTAGCTTGTTCAAGACCAAGACCAAGTATGTTTTAACACAGTCAGAAAAAAGCATGCATGCCTTATCTTCTGGTCGGAATGTTGTAAGTGTATTGTCGCAGTTCTGTATTCAGAAATGTCTCTCAACCCCACAAACCTGTTTATACCACTTTATGAAAGATTGACTTCTGCAAAGCAGAAAAGCAAGATCATAGAACAGTTCGGGTTGGAAAGGACCTTAACAATCACCTGGTTCCAACCCCCTGCCATGGGCTGGGACACCTCCTGACAGACGAGGCTGCCCAAGGCCCCATCCGACCTGGCCTTGAGGACTTCCAGCTATGGGATGTCCACAGCTTCTCTGGGCAGCCTGTGCTAGTACCAGGCAAGTCAGACTTATTTACCTTAAAGTTACGTCTGATAACAAGAAACAAATGACATCTTCAAGAGCTACATATTAAAAATTATATTAAAACTCAGGGCTTTCCTATAATGACGTTTGCTTGATTCAAGGGCTCTATACATTTGATCCTTCATTTCTCCAAAAAAAAAAAAAAAAAGTCGGTGAGTATGTTTAGCTAATACAGGTAAAGGCAATACCAGAATTCAGCAAATAATGAAAGGGCTTTTTCTAACGGCTGAAAAGTGGTGAAACTATACTGTCATGCACAATGAGATACAAATAGAACTAACACAGGTCAAATTACATTCAAATGAGGCATATTTCACGTTAAGCACATATACCATTTTTGTCTCTGCAATATTTCTGAGTATTTTTTTCAAAACCAAAAGTTTTGAAGTTCCATATAATAAAGATTTAGCATTCACACATGTGGGTTCACCACCTTGCATAGACTTTTAACCTTACAAAGCTGACTAGAAAGCTGAAGTTCAAACAAAAGCAAATATATTAAGCCTTGTCACATTACCCTTCAAAACACTAAACAAAGGGAAAAAAGGGGATCTACAGGCTGTTATGAGCCAAATCAGAGGAAAGATCTTGACATCTCATTCAGAAACACGTAACAGGCTAGCATCCCCATGACTGAAAACATCCAGCGCATGAACTAATCCATGCCTGAAGTCATCGTAGGAACAGCAAATAAAGTCACTTCCGTATTCCAAACTTCTTGAGGAACATAAATAACTATTGCTACATATTCCAAATGTTTTAAGATGTGTATTTGTTAACTTTCTAGTCTGTTGCTATGCCAATGTTAAGAAAAACGAAATATGTATTTCCTTTCACAGTGCTTTTATTTACTTCATGTACACAGTAAAAAAGGTAAGTATTTATCAGGATGAGAATCTAAGTCCAAAGCAGGACCTCACTTAAAGCTGGCTTACTTTTTTTCTGGATAAACATGTATTTTTTCAACACGAACGACAGCCCAGGCCCTGAAGTCTGAGGTCTGAGTCCATGAGCAGGGGGCAGTTTTAAGTGAAGGAACGAAAGCTGGCATGGTGTTGTCTTGTCAGTGCGGGGGGGGGGGGGGGGGGGGGGGGGGTTTTGATTAGCTCCTGGCTACACCAAAAAAAAAAAAAGGCGGGGGTGAGCCTTCAAGACGCTTTCTCCCTCCATACGAACAAATACACCGTGGGGAAGAGGAGAAAGGCAAGAGGAGACCTGTTGGCACGCCAACGTGGGGGAGAGACGAAGCGAAAGGTCACCTTGCCCAAATGCGGCCGGCGGAGCCCTGAGGGAGCAGCGAGAGGCCGGGGGCACGTGGAGGGGGGGGGGGGGGGGGCGGACCCGGCCGGGGCCCGACACCGCCAGGGCCCGGCCGCGGGCCCCGAGGCGCCTCGCGGAGCCCCGGCAAGCGACCGCGCTCCCCCCACCCCAGTCCCTCGGCCCCACAGCGAAGGGGCTGCGGCCGCCCCCCGCGGCCCTCGGGGCGGAGCCAGGAGAGGGGCGTGAGGCAGGGAGGAGCCCCCCCGGGCCGGGCCTGGGCCATGCAGCCAGCGCCGAGCGGGCTGACGCAGGAGGAGCCGACGGCCGGGGCCAGGGGCCGCCATCTCCCGCCCCCGGCACTCACCTCGGCTCTCGGTCGCGGACACCTCCAAGGAGCTCCGGGGGGGCGGCGGGCTGTGGGCCAGCCGGTGTACGGCCGAGCGGCGGGGGGAGAAACTGGGCGGGCGCCTGGGTAAGGGAGCGCCGAGCTAGCGCTGCGCTTCTGCCTCCGCCTCTCTGAGGCGGGCTCGCGGCGGGCCCGGCCCGCTGTGTTCTGCGCCGCCTGCAGGGCGGGCCCGGGCATGAGGCCGGCGGGGGCAGCGCCGCTCGTGAGGCGGGCATCGAGGCTGGGGGGCGCCGGAGTCCCGTCAGCAGCGGGACGGGATCGGCCAGGCTGCTGAGGGAGAGCGCGGTTCGGTTCCTCGTGAGCATCGTAACACGCACGTGAAGTAGGAACCCGGCATTGCTCGTGGCATCACACTGCATGCAACTGCCTAGTTTATTGATTGAAGAAAGGGGTTTTTCCTTGGTCTCGTTCTTAATATCGTAAAGACAATCAACTGACCAATAAGCAGCAATCACAGAATCATTAAGGTTGGAAAAGAACTCCAAGGTCATCTGGTCCAACCACCCCCCTACCACCAATGTCACCCACTAAACCATGTCCCCAAGCACCACGTCCAACCTTTCCTTGAACACCCCCAGGGACGGTGACAGCACCACCTCCCCGGGCAACCCGTTCCAGTGCCTGACTACTCTTCCTTCCGTGAAGAAATTTCTCCTAATTTCCAACCTAAACCTCCCCAGTACAACTTGAGGCCATTCCCTCTAATCCTATCCCCGGTCATCTGTTAGAAGAAGCCAACCCCAGCTCCAATTTATTTTTTATTTTAAAATAAAAAATATTTAAATTATTTTGTTTTCCTAAGGCTGAAAGAAGACGCTCTGAGCAAAGTGATGCTCACAGGTACAGCACTTAGAGCGTGCTTCCCTTCTTCACTCCTCAATTCCACACTAATTTCATCATTCTCTTGCTGCAGACAGACATAGCCAACCCCTGACTGACTTTGCAGTGAGATTAACAGGTTAATAACACAGCATATGTAACAGTAGTTATCAGGCCCAAACACTTCAACTATTCCATCTACGCTATGGGCCAGTCACAGAAACTACAATGTCAAGCAAGTTACAATAAACAACTTGTTTGGCTCTTAAAAGCATTAAAGGTCCATTGGGCCAGACAGGAGGTCAAAATTATGTCTATTCATCAACTCTGAATGGAACAGTGATATTTGCGTATAGAATCCTCTTCAGAGTGCCTATGCACAGACAATGGGAGATGAGACTGCAGTGGAGCACTGCTCTTTTAATTAGGCAGTAACAGTAAGAAATAAAATTGTTTTGAATGCCATTGTTTAGCCTGTGGAATGAAACAACCCATTCTAAAAATTGGAATTCTGTTTAGGAGAGGGGTAGGAACCATGAAGATACAAATATAAAAATAGTCTTTTTTTTTTAATTAACAAATACAAGCACATTTCATACTTTCCCGTAAAACTTGGATTTCCCTTCTGTCACACTCCTCCATAACTTGAAAACACAGTAAATTAATTACCATAGCTGGATCCTCCTTTTTAAACATTTTTAGAACTTCTTTAAAAAGCTGCTGCTGCTTCTTCCATGTGGTCCCAATACTGGGAGCTGATGAGCAAGATATTAAAATACTCAGTAAAACAGAAGAGGTTCAAAGTACTATATGAAACTTTTTTTTTCCTACATCCTTCAATTTTGCATTAGTTTCAGTGTTTCCAGTTTCACAGTTGTTTCTGCAAATGACCCTCAAGTAAAACTTTAATATACAGTTGCAAAAAGTTTCTTCATAGAAACATAGTAGAATTAAATAACTTTTTGTCAGTTTCCACTTCTAGAAATAATAAATCTCAGATTTTTTTGTAATTTAAAATATGTATTTTAAAGTATTTTTTCTGTAGCTGCAGAATAAATGCTATTCTTTTACTAATTTTCTGTAAGACGTGGATGGATCTTCAGCACTGAGCAACACGTGTAAGACAACAGGATTTTCTGGTTCTGAGGTCTGAGTCAATTCCACTTTTTATAACAGATAAAGTTATGCAATCATCAAGAGAGCGTCATTTTCATGAGATCAGTGGGGGTGAAATGCCTGGCCCACATATTCATCTGGATCTCCTCTAATATCCACTAGAATGTAGAGAAGAATATTTTGGGTTCATGGTTAGCCTCAAAAGCCTCAAAAACCTCAAAAACAAGGTCAGAATCAAATCAGGGAACCATATTAAATCAGCCAGAACACAAAGATGACAAATTTTAGAGCTGTCAATAACAGGAAATTGTTTTCTACTTGAAGAAAAGAACTATTTAATCTAGATTTTCCTTTCTAAAATAAAATGAACTATGTACAGCTAATGAAATAATGCTATCGTTTAGACATAATCTAGAAAGTAAGGTTGATTGGAAAAGTTTGGTCCAATAAGGAGAGAAAGCAAACTGTAATAATAAACATCCAGGAGGCTGGAGAAAAGCAAATCCTTGAAAATATGGGATGGGAAATTGAACACAGTAGTTTTAAAACTAAAGTTAAGTTACATGGATAATTCATTAGCATTGTACGACTGGTAATTTTAATCCAGTCACTCAGAAGTGGTGTTCACAGTCACGTTTTTGACACATG
The DNA here is from genome assembly GCF_011077185.1 of Oxyura jamaicensis. Lineage (NCBI taxonomy): Eukaryota > Metazoa > Chordata > Aves > Anseriformes > Anatidae > Oxyura > Oxyura jamaicensis. The sequence continues at coordinate 5,741,845 of NC_048913.1, read as the reverse complement.
GCACACCTGATCCTAAATTATCATCACAAGAAATTTCAGGAGAAAAGTAAATGGCATCAAGTTAGAAAAACATTTCAAAGCTAGCAAAGGTTTTTTCAGGGTATCACAGAAGAAAGGGAGGAGTTGGCCGTTCAGTTTAAAAGAAAAAGCATTAAAAAGTCATAACTTTTTCAAAGCTGCAATGGTGATCCTTCAACTCTCAAAGCTGCCATAGAAGAGAGTAAAAACTTCAAAAAATAAATGTCTATACTCAGATGAGATTTCAAGACTCTGTAGGAATGCTACATTTAACATATTTGTTTTAGAAGATAAGGGGTTATCTGATGAATTTATCAGTCAATCAGTGTATGATCTGTTATCTCCTTTAAACAGTTTTCATCCCCACATCTTGAACACCCAGAGGAAACTTCTTTTCTTCGGGAAGAAAGTCCTGAAGTAAATTGTCCTTGGCTTCCACTGAGATGTGAATTTCTGTTTCTTTTTTCAAGGAGTTTTCTTCTTTTGAAAGGGGAATTTCTTCCCCTGTTGGAGAATAATAACGAACATTTCCATAATCCATGCTAGTTGAACTAGTCTGTTCTGGGAACTGGGAACCACAATCTGGATTACATACTTTAACAATACAAGTCACATTCACCTGTGTTCCTCCATTACCAGAGTGTTCTGTTGAAGAGCAAAAAATCAGATTAAGTGTGGAAGAATGCAGCGCAGAACAGGATGGTTAGATATTTTTTATCCAGTTCTTTGACTTCAAAGTTAAATTAGATACTAAATGCTTGCTTGCTTCACTTAATTTAGGTAAACTGGTGGAGTTGGTTCTGCAACCTTTCAGTTTCTTGGCAGTACCATAAAATCTAAATGTTATCCCAGGGATAAAAAGCTGTAAAAATTAATACAGAGCTCTGGATCCCAGCCAAACCCCTATACATTTGTTTCCATTTTGAATGCTTTGGACAATGTTCATTTCTTACTGCTCCCTTTGTCTTTTTGTCCTACTTACGGATATCACTCTGATCCCCTAGCCTGCAAATAACTTTTTCTCCATTGAGCATGGTCTCTACTATACCAGGCCAACAATCACTTTCTCTTTTCAAAGGTTACTAAATACTCTCTCTGCTGAAGCCATGTTCAGCATAATGTTTTATCCTGTCATACAAACTTCTAAAAAGACTCATAACTGACAATCAAATTTCAAGAGGTTCTGGAACATTCCAATATAGATTCTTTCAGAGACTCTTACCTGAACTTGCAGAGTTGTGTCTGTCTCCACTGTGAAGCTTACAACCTTCTGCAGCTGAATATTGCTGTGGAAATCTTTCTGTTTCTTTCTTTTCATTGTTCTTGTTATTTATTACACTGACTTTTGCAGACCCAGTTGGATTATTCAGGGAGCTACTGCTTGACCCAGGAGTTTCCAAGAGATGCTGCTCCTCCTGTTGACAGCTGCTGGAGTTTTGCGATCCTGTATTTCTTATCTTTTTGTCACACTGCTTCTCTGAAGGGGAAAAAGGCTGAAACAGTTGCAGAAAAATGCAAAACATTACTTATCTTTTAAAAGAACACTAACAAAGAACTGGTCAGTACTTAGGCAGCTGAAGAAACCAGCGATAATCCCCATTTGTGTAGAGACGACTAAGTAAAACTCCTACTAGCTCATCAGGCATTCAACAAAATGAGTGTCATAGATTGGAAAAGGTACATCTTACACTCTAAGCTGGGGGGGTCCAAACCATCCCTTTCTCACTCCAGTTGTCTTTCTGCTGTGCGGTTTTCTTATACATGTCATTAGATAAAATTCCATGATTCTACATTAAAGTGGAAAAGCTGGAAAGAAATGAGTGACACTCACCGCATCTGCTTCTCTAGTTGGTGGCAAGTATGCAAGGGCTGCAAATGATGAAAGATGGTTCATTAGGATCAAATTTTGTTTCAGTTGCAAAAGCTGCTCTTTCAGATAGTCTGAGCTACTCTTTCAGCCAGTCTGTTCCTGGAGTGAACTCCAAATGTATGTTTAGTACATGTGATTTTAAAATGTTGAAAGCTATACTGTGTTAAGTTTGTAAGCTACCTTTTATTTTGCCAGTAAGCAAAGAGAACCCTCTGCACAAATTAATATTTTTTTCTAGTATAGTGTAATTGAGAAAAGGTATCGAGGACAATAAACTACGGTTGTGACTGTTTAATGATAACTATAACATTCAATATTGTACGATATTTAAGTGAAGTACAAAACCCTTAACAAGCTCCATTAGGAGCATAACTGTTTCACAGTTATCCAACTCCCCCAGCACGTTGCATGTTTAGAAAACTATCTAAAATCTAAGGAACAAGAGAGATTTGAATGGGATGTTTGCCTTGGTGTACCCCTGTATTAAGCTGAAATTCACCTTGTGATTTAATAAAGACATTTTTACTCTAAAAACACAAGGAATTCCTGGTGTATTTTTTAATTCTGATTTTCTGTGCCTGCAAAGCTTATGTGATCAAGCTGCTTTGCGTGAGGTTTCTGGTAGTCTCTCTCCTTTGGACTTTTGAATCCTTTGGCCAAATTTCCCCCCCCAGTGTTACAGAGGAATGGTGTCAAAAGTCCTCAGAGTTTCATGATGCTGTAAGGCTGCCAGCTAGTGAGGCAGGAATCTGTAAAGTGTTGCCTTCTCCCCTTGAAAAAAAAAATAAATGCACTCATATATTATTAGATGTCAATGAATCTGCATGTTGGTGATCCTTCATCCATAACCAGCAACCAGAAAAGCTTCAAAGACAGCTAGCACCTTCTAAGACTTCAGTCAACTACTAGGCTCAAATTAGTAGAAAATGAGGTGACAATACTTATAAGAACTGTTTGGTTTTGTTTCATGAATCTTACCTTTTTTTTTTGAGATTAAGCAATATCCCAAAACTGTGATTAACAGGACCAATAACAATGGCCCTGTTACTGATCCTGAAAATAAAATAATAATAACAATTAAAAAAAAAAAAAAAAGGTAAGTAATTTAGCAGTTCAGTCTGTCAAAGGACAAAATTAGAAGGAAGCAATTTGTAGTTTCTTTCCATGGTTATCACAACTAAATTTATAAGTACCAGGTATCTCTGAGATTCACATTTGAGGCCTCCATTGCTGAATACCAAAGTCTCATTTTCAGACTCCACCAAAATAAAATTGAATTTTCCTGTTCCAAAAGGTGAGGACAGACTTTTGGCCTCAGTCACAAAAGGTATCTCACCAGCCTAAGAGCAGTTCGTTAAATGCACAGCTACGCAGCCCTGAATACTCGTAAATATACATGCCTTCTGGATAGACTATCAACAGTAGAGAATATGTCCACACTTGTGAATGCTATAAGGATTCTCTGTCTTGGGAAAGGATGCCAGAAGTCTCCAAAGACCTCTTTCCAGGAGGTTTATGAAGTCATGCTTGCCTCAGCCCAGAATCTAAGACAACATGGAATGCAGAGGGCAGGGCAGGTGGATAGGTCAATATTATGCAACACAGGACAAGCAGTGTCATTGAACTAACTCAGCTGTTCTGAGGTTCTGTTTAAGTACAGGTAATTGGTTTTGGAAAGAAGCTGTCAACTAAAGACAATCTTGCTTCCTAGCCAGACAGAAGTGACTTTAAATGAGTTAATAGCTCACCGATGATGTGAGACATGTCGGGTACAGAGTTTAGTATGACAGGTCGAGTTATTACGTCAGGTTTGTTGGAAGTTGAACTTTGGATAGGGAGCACGTTTACAACAGTGTGAGGTAGAACTGTGGCAGCTGCTCTTCCTGAGTCACGGCAAACAGTGTCATTCATGCTGTTTCCTGGAACAGCCACTGATTTACAACTGCAAGAAACAAAAAGAGAAGTTAGAAAAGAAAGCAACCCTGTACACAGAAAAAGACTGCTATTTGACAGAAATTCTGGCTTACACTGTGTGTGGTATACAGTTGGTATCATAAGATTCCTCATCTGAAAAAGTGCCAGGAGGACAAGGTTTACATTCTGTATCTGTGCTATCTGTTCCTTTAAAGAAATAGAACTCCAGTTAGTCATATAGTGAGAAACAAGAATGAATAACCAAATCGTGGTACAGATCCTGAAAGTGATACAGGGGCGGTATACAAAATACAGTCTGACTGTTGCAGGAGAGATTAATTTGAAACACTCCACCCACACACTAATCAGAAGATTAATTACCCGTTACTTTGGTATCCTCGATAGTCAAGGTTAAAACCTACCAAAACATTAAAATGTGGCACTACAGACAAAAGTGGAGCTTTTTTTCACTAGACTCTAAGAGGCTCATCACCTGTTGAATTCTGTTGGAGCTCTGTATTTTTTTCAAGTGATTCTTCATTTCTTAATAATATTCAGTGTTCCACATCATTGGATATTACTTATCATGTGAATTTTATCATCTAATAGAGATCCATTCTGCTGGGCAGCGTAGAATCTTTATTACTTACTGTAAGCAAAATTCAACCAGATGCCCTGCTTCAAAGATTTAAACAGGAAACATGTGGTCCTGAATCTGACATGCTTATATGGAAGAAATCACATAGCAGAGCAAAACAAAAGCAGATTAAGTTGGACTGGGGAGTTTTATGGTATATGGCAATAAAACATTGCAGCATTCTCTTCCTTTGGATATGCCTCTTGAGAATATTGTTGCTCTCTTTAATGTCTATGTGTTACGATAATTCTTACACTAAAAAGAATGCAAAGCTGTAGGGAATTAAAAGACAATATGTAATGTATTTTACCAAATGTAATTTACCAAGTTGGAAGCAGATTCAAAAATATTAATGGACTATTTAAGTAATAAATAACCATCTTCATACAGTAAAACTATTTTGTGTGTCAATTCTGAGAATTGAGAATTAAATTACCTCTTTTGAAAACTCGGTAACCTTTTCCACATTTTTTATGCACTCTACATATCTGGCAGTTCTGGTATATTTTTGAAATACAGTACTCATTGCGTGGGCAAATACAGATTCTGTCCTGTGAATTAGTGCACGTTTGATTCTGTACAAATCCTGTTTTTAAAACAAGAATAAAGCAAGATTACATTAGAAACACTTAAAATCATAGTCTGCAATATATCAAGTGAATATCAGGTGATGTTTGCATACCACAGACTAAAGACAATTTTGCAGTTTCAGGCTAATATAATTTCATAAAGCAAATACATTATGTGCCTCTACATTTTCAGAAGAGTTTTGTCTGTCTGTATAGGAAATTTGAAATTTGCATTTGTGGAATTCACACTTGAAACTCTACTTGCAGCTGTAGGTACAGTATATAGTACCATAACCATAAATATGCACATTATTGTTGCCAGTGCTCATCCCTGCTTATGACATTTGTATATATTTTATTAATGTAGTGCCTTACCTTCCAAGAATGTAAGACGGGTGTCGCATTTTTAGGGCTTTTAAAGAAAGAGGGAAGGGGTCCTTACAAGTCTGTTCCCTGTTTTGTTTGTTTGTTTTCCAAAATTTTACAAGTAGCAAAAGCATAAGAATGGAATTATACAAGTCATAGACAAACATTATTTAAGAGTTTTCCCAGGAGAAAAGTGAAATTTAAACCAAGCCATCTCTTTGAGCAGCCTGTCAAAGACAAATGTGTTTTTCATAATTCAATCTTACCTTTCCTGCAGGGTGGTGAGCAAGCAAAGCACTGAGGAGACCGATTCCAGATGGCTGTATATGTGTTAGGTCTACAAGGACTGCACTTTGTGTCCACACTGTGACCGCAGCTCTCTGTCTTATACTGACCTTTAAAAAACAAACGGTGAAAGCACCTCATTGGAAAAGATCACTAGGAGTTGATTAAGGTATGTTTCATTCTTAGCTATAGTAACCTTTTCCCTTCATCACCACTATCAGGTTGGTAATGCATACCAAGAAAGTATTGCTTTAACGGAGGACTGCATGTATACACAGGGAAACTCTGACTTCTTTTATGTTATTCATACGTGATCACTTTTCTTAAGTTCAATTCAGTGAATTCCAGCCATCTTCAAAACAAGATGGCCTCAATCCTGAACAAAACACTTCAGCATGTACTTAGATGCAGCTAACACAGTACATAAAACTAAGATTTTTACCCTCACATAAGCTATGTTCTGTGGTGAAACACACAGGATCGTGTTTCATGAGAAAGTCAGGCACCTGCTAAAATGATGTACTTCCTTTCAGGTAGCTGTAAAGAAGTTGTGGGGAGCTGGGGGACAGCCTCTTCTTGTAGATAATTGTGGTGGTTTTACCACCAGACCCAGTACAATAACCAGTGATAGGACTAGAGGGAATGGCCTCAAGTTGTACCGGGAAGGTTTAGGTTGGAAATTAGGAGAAATTTCTTCACGGAAGGAGCAGTCAGGCATTGGAATGGGTTGCCCAGAGAGGTGGTGCTGTCACCGTCCCTGGGGGTGTTCAAGGAAAGGTTGGATGTGCTGCTTAGGGACTTGGTTTAGTGGGTGACGTTGGTGGTAGGGGGATAGTTGGACCAGATGATCTTGGAGGACTCTTCCAACCTTGATGATTCTATGATTTGGGTGATTCCTTTACTATTGTTAGCAGCAAATGAAGAAGGCATAATAAAGTGCCATTATCATAAGCAGACCTGAATTAGAATTTTACCACTTGTCAATTCTGAGAGGACGTGAGCTGTAGCTCTTTCAAAATGCTCACTCTTCCTCCTTTACACCATCAGTCAGTCCTAATATCATCAGCCAGTCTTAACACATCAAAGCAATGAGTTTCTGAAGTTATTGGCACTCCAGACAGTATCAAAAGCTGGTAAAGGTAGTTTCTCCAGGAACACTGTGAGGTGAACACTCAGGTTTTAGTGCTTTTTTCCAGTAACTACCTGCTACTCCTCTTTCCACCAATGCTTCTCACCAAAAACAGAGTTTAGTGCAGTGGTGGCAGTAAGTAAACATGAGCTCCAACATATCCTATCTGGAGAAAGAAAAACACCTCAGTTGCCATTTCCTCCTTTCATGAAAGGAGGAAGAAGATAAAAGTTAATGCCTCATATCCTGTACAGAAGTATCCTGGAAGATATGTTTGGAAGGGGATATCATTAAGAAAATCTCTGGAACTGTTTGGAGAATGTTTTCCAAAAGAAGGGGCCCTGGAGGTGAGCCATGGAAAGTATTTCCCAAGACTGTTTTGCATGTATTTACTTGAAGCTTAAAATCCACCTCCCACATCCTACTAATGATTTAAGCTCCAATCTTTGATAAATTATGGTAAAAAATAACTTTAATTATGAATATCGTATTTCCTCTACTATGTTTTTAACAAATGAAACTTGACAGATCCATCTAGACACTTACAGTTAATTCAAACAACTGTGTCTAGTTCAGCATATACTAATTTCCTGCATAAACTTCCGGATCTCTCTGACAGGAACTCAGCATTTATGGAGACAAATTCTGTTTGCTCAGCATGTTGTGAGACAAAGACATTTTTTTTCTGTCTAATGTAATTCTGTAATGCCAACTTGTTGCAAAAATTCTACTATTAAAATATACAAATGGCATTAGGATACCCTAAAAAAAAAAAAAAAAAAAAAAAGCTCTCCACTCTCCCTCTTTTTTCTGCAATCAACTTTTGCTAACAAAAGGTAAATTTTAAATATTTTTATTTTATATAAGTAAATAAATATATAATGAAAAATATAATTCTAATTATTATCACTGGAGTGACATAACCTCAAAGCAGACAGTATCTGTAGTCCTGTATCTGGTTTCTGATAGTGATCTGCAGTGTCTGATTTACAGTAAGAGACAACAATACTCCCTTAATGAGCAATTAAAGATTAACCTGCCCAGCAGGAAGCCCCTTATGTAAGTCATACTTCAAAGAACAGAAATTAAGCTATACCTTGTAAAATGGCAGTTTTACAGTACGTCTGTGGGCTTGGGTCTGCAATGTTGTTTCACATTTGTAATTTCATTAGTTAGCTGTTGCTCTTCTTTCTTTTTTTAAACCCAAATCTTCATTTAAAAATGTTTTAATCAAAACACCATGCAAAGCTGTGCTTACAAGAGCTCAGCAGCCTACATGGTCCTCCTGATAATCCCCAGCCAGGTTAAACTTGTAACACAACTCCACTTCTGATGAACAATATGTCTCTTCTGCAGATATTTTTACAGTCAGAGTAATTTATTGTCTTTTAGCTAAGAGTCCATTGTAACAGCAAAAATTCAATGCTCTTCAATAATCAACACGTACTATACTCATCTGAAAATTGTCTGAATTTGGCTGTGTAAAGTAGTAGTTTAAATTATAAACTACCTGGAGGGCACTGGCTGCAACATTTGTTAAGTCTTTCTTCATAGAATTCAGTGCTGGGGTCTCTGCATTGTGCAAACTGTGGCGTATAAGGCAATGAATAATCCTAGGAGAAATTGAAGGAAAACCATGAGTCACAAATCCATCCTGACCCTGTAGCTGAGAGTCAAAAGAGACAAAGACTTAATGATCAGTGCAGTTATTACCCCTTCGTTTCCGAGATGCTGATGTACGCCTAATGAATCAGAAAGCAGCAGAGGCCAGAAAACTGAAGAGCACACAGCTTGTGACCTACCTGAGACCATTTAGTGGTTCATCTGTTTTTCAAGGATCTGTTTTCAATCTGTCACAATGAACAAAGTAATTTCTCCAGGTTTTCTGTTCAAAACAATGCAATGGAACTATGGGATTAGCAGCACACTTGGTCACTATTGAATCCTCTAAAACAAAGGACTGTGTACTTGTTCTTTGTTGGCACGACTTAAGCAACCTCTGAGTAAACATCAGAGTGAAACCTAAATTCTTACCTTTGGGTTTGCAGGGAGAACCACTGTCTGCAAAATGGCTATATGAAAAATTATACTTTCTTACTTAGCAGGTCAATTCCCAATACACATTTAGAGCCAACTAAAAGATTGACTTTACCTCTTGTTATTTTCCCCAGGCCTCCCAAGCTGGTGGAGAAGGGAGCTGTGGGTCTAGCACTACTGCAATGCTTGAAGGAATCTTTCTGTTTTAATCAGTGGGTGTAAAGGACACATGATGCTAAACTGAATCTTGATAATTTGAAAACAATGTCTCTGAAAAAAAGCACGTCTTCTTCAGTAAAGAAGCAACTGGCTACAAGTCTTTAAAAAAGAGTAATAAAAAACCTCTCTCATGGCAGTTCAAATGCATACGAAACAGTCATAAAATACACTGTACCTAATTTTCAGCTCATATAGATCTGTATCAATGACTTCAACGAACAAGTGTCAAAATATTTGAGGAAGTGCCAATTCTTTTCAGAAGGAAATACACACTCACTGAATAAAAGAAAAAATCTAACGTTAGTGTAAGCGTAGGAGTTTCCTGCCAGATCAGAAAGAAGGTGATCAAAGAGTCTGTGACACTGCTCAATTGTCTGTAGTCTGAGGAGATTGTTCCATGTATAATCTACACACATTTAGAGAAGTACTTAAAAAAATATATATTAAAAAGAGAAATCAAAACAGGAACCAGCCGTTTGGAGGCAAGTAATGAAAATATCCTTCCTCCTTACTGAAAAAACATGTTGATTACCTATCATATCTTCACATTACTGACAAAGTGGACTAACAATTCCCAGTCTCAACAACTGCTTAAAGGGAACCCACATTTTCTTACACAGTTTGTGGAAATGTTTTGCCTCTTTTCTATCCTTATGTTAGAAACAGGGATTGACAGATCTATTCAATAGTCACTGTCAGAAAGAACCTTTCCTGGGAATGCGAAGGCAGAGATAGGCCTTCTTAAGTTTGAATACCCATTCCAGGAAAAAGGAAACCAAACTATTGAAGTAGAAATTTCGCCACTCCTCTTTAAACCACTGTGAACACTGGTAGCACTGACCAGAAACCAGGACAATTCTAATCTCTTCTGATCAGTCAGTTGAGTTGAAGACTAAAAACCAGAAAGACTGGGGACGGGTTTCACCAGTACTTGCCTCATTTGCTCACAGATTAACGAGAAACTGACCAGTTGCAAAGTGAAGAAGAAACTAGAAAAGACCCTTTCAGCAAGCTAGAAACCTTGATGGGGTGGGGAAGAATGACACCATTTTTTTTAAAAAAAAAAAAAATCTCCTTAAACAGTAGAGCAGCTGATGTTAGAAACAGCTGCTGAGCACAAGCTGCATACTTCAAATACTGTTGTTTGCTTTTTGATGAGAAGAAAGACTGTTTTGCAGGAACCAGGCTGCAGCCACATACATCTCCAAAAAACTACTTTGGCCTCCAGTTTTGCTTTTAGTTAAAAAAGCTTATTTAAAGGGGGGGTTGCACAAAGATTGAAGACTTTGAAGTAGAAACTGGAGGTTGGCTTCAACATTATCAGTTTCATCATGATCAATGAGATTAATAATCATAAGAGTTAAAAAAAGAAAAATGAGTCTTTTCAATACCTTCTAGGTTCAGCGATAATTGTTAATGCTGAACTTGGTAACAGGCAACAAGTAATAGAGGAACCACACTATTTGCAAGTGTAAGCTGACACTGAACTCTAACAAAGAAGAGGAAAATGGTTCTGCTCTCTTCAATACTATTTTTAATTTTAGATCTTTTCTTGTTTATTAAGAAAGATCAAAGTGTTTATTAAGAGAAGCCAAAGTGTTGTAGTTGCATTTTTGCCGTCACTATGATCAACTTCATCAGTACAAGCACTTGAGAGTCATTTTAAATAGAAAAACTCCAGTGAAAACACACAGGCAGGAAAAAAAAAAAAAAAAAAAAAAAAAAAAAGAAAGAAAGAAAGAGAAGGAAAGAAAT